>NC_080730.1:289795-299795 GCF_019097595.1 Hemibagrus wyckioides | reverse complement strand
AGATACTCCACCATGAATGGGAATAGAGACTCTGACTGTGTGGAAGGTGAGGATTAGATTAATGTTATCACACACACACACACACACACACACACACACACAGCTGTCTGTCTCTCACAGGGTAGACCTGCTGTGTAAAATGAAACACGTGCAGGAGGGAAAGAGGGATCTCTCAGGATGGAATAATGATCACAGCTTCAGGTCTCATTTATTTTTGTTGCTCGTTAAAGTACAGAGCCAATCCTAACACAACTCATTTGCATATATTCACGCCCACAAACCTCTGGTGCAGTGCACAGACAGCTGGGGCTCGGGGTAACGGCTGGGGCATGAAGAGGAATTGATTCTCATCTTTACACCACTTACACTCTGTTCATACACTGTATTAATCATCATAATACACCAGCTCTAAACCTCCATCAGCTCAGGGGTGTGTGTGTGTGAGAGTGTGTGTGAGAGTGTGTGTGAGAGTGTGTGTGAGAGTGTGTGTGAGAGTGTGTTTGAGAGTGTGTGTGAGAGAGTGTGTGTGTGTGTGTGTTTGATTGTGTGTGTGTGTGGTCTTTCAGTGTATACATAACAATCCAACACTAAATCCATATAATTATAGTTTCTCACGCTAACACACACTCATACACACAAACACACACACACAAACTCACACTCACACACAAACACACACACGCACACACACACACTCTCTCTCACACACACACACACACACAAACACACACTCACATACACACACACACTCTGTCTTACACACACACACACACACACTCTGTCTCACACACACACACACACACACACACTCTGTCTCACACACACACACACACTCTGTCTCACACACACACAGCTGTTTGAATCTCAGTGCTGCAGTAGGAACAATGAGGTATTTGAGTGAGTAAGCTCATTAACAGAGACCTGTAACTGGATTAAATGAACCTGAGTCAGAATTCTGACCTAAAATCTCCCAGTGTGTTTTTTATCTGTTTTTTTGATCACAGATCAGGAGTTTGTGTACAGATGTATAGTAAAACATCTGCTTTATATATTTTACTGCTTTCTATAATCTTAATGATCTCCTGTTTGTTTCCTGTCAGCATACAGAAGTGTAATTACTGCTTTATTACAGATTTCAACATGTGAGAGTGGCACACAGAGAACACACTGCATTTCTCCAGTGATCACACACACACACACACACACACACACACACACACACACTGTGTGGTTTTATTAGAACATGTTACTCAGCACTAAGCAGAAATGCGTCCGGTGTTGTGTAACTCCACATGATTTACTGGCTCTGGTCAAGGCCACATGTAGTGTGGACGTGATTAACTGTGTCCAGACACACTCAGCATTACAGCAGGGAGAGTGTGGAGTGTGTGGAAACTCTATAAACCACAAAAACCATAAAGCTGGATAAACCACGCTTCTCTAATTAGACGTGTTTAGAATCCACTAGTCAGCTTCCTCACTAGTCACATGACCTGACTGGACATCACAAGCAAGCGTCCACTTTAAGGTCAGTGTTCCTCTCACTCTTTATACCTGCATGTGGTTTATTTCCTGTTAGAGTTATCCCCGGATCACAACGGTGTGATTCAGACCATCTACAGCTCCATCAGTCCATCTGAGGAGCAACCCAACATGTCCACCTACTTCGACGAGAAAGTCCCTGTACCTGATGATGTCACACAGGTGAGAAGCACAAACATTCAATAACAATAACAACAATAAAAACAACAACAATAATAATAACAATAATAATGAGAATTTCTTATTTATAATGTAAGAGACCTTTGGGTTTTTAGGTTGTGTTTCTCTCTCTCTCTCTCTCTATATATATATATATATATATATATATATATATGTATATATGTCTGTGTCTCTCTGTCTCTCTCTCTCTCTGTCTCTCTCTATGTCTGTGTCTCTCTCTATGTCTGTGTCTCTCTCGCTCTCTTTCTCTCTCTCTCTCTCTCTGCAGGTGTTTAGTTTCCGGAAGCTGTGGGCCTTCACAGGTCCAGGTTTCCTGATGAGCATTGCTTATTTAGACCCGGGGAACATCGAGTCAGACCTTCAGTCAGGAGCGATAGCAGGGTTTAAGGTGAAGATTTGTATTTATTATCATTTACATTTCTCCTAGGGAGGCGGTGGTGGCGGTGGTGGCTCATGTGCTTCAGGCTCTGGGTTGTTGATCGTTGAGGTTCAAACCATCCTAACTGGGATACATGAAGAAACAAATTCCAGTGTTTGTTCCAGTGTGCTGTAATGTATGTGTGTGTGTGTGTGTGTGTGTGTGTGTGTCTCTTCATTATCTCTCTGACTGAAGTCTACAGTCTCTATAGAGTTTAGTAAATAATAAATAAATGGAGTCCCCAGCATCTGGGTGAAGTGATGTCAGAGGAATATCAAAGAGACGTCCAACTGTTTTTACACACAGACACACACAGACATACACAGACACACATACATACACAGACATACACAGACATACACAGACACACACAGACATACACAGACACACATACATACACAGACATACACAGACACACAGACACACACATACATACACAGACACACACAGACACACACAGACACACACAGACACACACAGACACACACAGACACACACAGACATACACAGACACACACAGACACACAGACATACACAGACACACACATACATACAGACACACACATACATACATACAGACACACACAGACACACACAGACACACACAGACACACACAGACATACACAGACACACAGACACACACAGACATACACAGACACACACAGACATACACAGACACACACAGACATACACAGACACACATACATACACAGACACACACACACATACATACACAGACACACACATACATACAGACACACACATACATACAGACACACACAGACACACACAGACATACACAGACATACACAGACACACACAGACACACACAGACACACACATACATACACAGACACACACATACATACAGACACACACATACATACACAGACACACACATACATACACAGACACACACAGACATACACAGACACACACAGACATACACAGACACACACAGACATACAGACACACACATACATACACAGACACACACATACATACACAGACACACACATACATACACAGACACACACATACATACAGACACACACATACATACACAGACACACACATACATACACAGACACACACAGACATACACAGACACACACAGACATACACAGACACACACAGACATACACAGACACACACAGACATACACAGACACACACAGACACACACATACATACAGACACACACATACATACACAGACACACACAGACATACACAGACACACACAGACATACACAGACACACACAGACATACACAGACACACACAGACATACACAGACACACACATACATACATACAGACACACACAGACATACACAGACACACACAGACATACACAGACACACACAGACATACACAGACACACACAGACACACACATACATACAGACACACACATACATACACAGACATACATACAGACACACACAGACATACACAGACACACACAGACATACACAGACACACACAGACATACATACAGACACACACAGACATACATACAGACACACACAGACATACACAGACACACACAGACATACACAGACACACACAGACATACACAGACACACACAGACACACACATACATACAGACACACACAGACATACACAGACACACACAGACATACACAGACACACACAGACATACACAGACACACACAGACATACACAGACACACACAGACATACACAGACACACACAGACACACACATACATACACAGACACACACAGACATACACACATAGACATACATACACATACATACACAGACACACACATACATACACAGACACACACAGACACACACATACATACATACACAGACACACACATACATACATACACAGACACACACAGACACACATACATACACAGACATACACATACATACACAGACACACACAGACATACACATACATACACAGACACACACATACATACACAGACACACACAGACATACACAGACACACACAGACACACACAGACACACACAGACACACACAGACATACACAGACACACAGACACACACAGACATACACAGACACACACAGACATACACAGACACACACAGACATACACAGACACACACATACATACACAGACACACACACACATACATACACAGACACACACATACATACAGACACACACAGACACACACAGACATACACATACATACACAGACACACACATACATACACAGACACACACAGACACACACATACATACACAGACACACACATACATACAGACACACACATACATACACAGACACACACATACATACACAGACACACACAGACATACACAGACACACACAGACATACACAGACACACACAGACATACAGACACACACATACATACACAGACACACACATACATACACAGACACACACATACATACACAGACACACACATACATACACAGACACACACAGACATACACAGACACACACATACATACACAGACACACACAGACATACACAGACACACACACACATACATACACAGACACACACATACATACACAGACACACACATACATACACAGACACACACATACATACATACACAGACACACACATACATACACAGACACACACATACATACAGACACACACATACATACATACACAGACACACACATACATACAGACACACACATACATACAGACACACAGACACACACAGACACACACAGACACACACAGACACACACAGACATACACAGACACACAGACACACACAGACACAGACACACACAGACACACACAGACACACACAGACATACACAGACACACAGACACACACAGACATACACAGACATACACACACACACAGACATACACAGACACACACAGACACACAGACATACACAGACATACACAGACACACACATACATACACAGACACACACATACACACACAGACACACACAGACATACACAGACACACACAGACATACACAGACACACATACATACACAGACACACACAGACATACACAGACACAGACATACACAGACACAGACATACACAGACATACACAGACACAGACATACAGACACACACAGACATACACAGACACACACAGACATACACAGACACACACATACATACACAGACACACACATACATACAGACACACACATACATACACAGACACACACAGACATACACAGACACACACAGACATACACAGAGACACACAGACATACACAGACATACACAGACACACACAGACATACAGACACACACACACAGACATACAGACACACAGACATACACAGACACACAGACATACAAAGACACACACAGACATACACAGACACACACATACATACAGACACAGACATACACAGACACACACAGACACACACACAGACATACACAGACACACAGACATACACAGACATACAGACATACACAGACACACACAGACGTACACACACACACACAGACATATAGACACACACACAGACATATAGACACACACACAGACACAGACACACACACACAGACACACGCACAGACATACAGACACAGACATACACAGACAGACAGACATACAGAGACACACAGACATACACAGACATACACAGACACACACAGACATACAGACACACACACACAGACATACAGACACACAGACATACACAGACACACAGACATACAAAGACACACACAGACATACACAGACACACACATACATACAGACACAGACATACACAGACACACACAGACACACACACAGACATACACAGACACACAGACATACACAGACACACACAGACGTACACACACACAGACATACAAAGACACACACAGACATATAGACACACACACAGACATATAGACACACACAGACACACACACACAGACACACGCACAGACATACAGACACAGACATACACAGACAGACAGACATACACAGGCATACACAGACACACACATACATACAGACACACACATACATACAGACACACACAGACATACACAGACACACACAGACACACACAGACATACACAGACATACACAGACACACACAGACATTCACAGACACACACAGACATAGACAGACACACAGACCTACACAGACATACACACAGACATACACAGACATACACACAGACATACACAGACACACACAGACATACAGACATACACAGACATACACACAGACATACACAGACACACACAGACATACAGACATACACAGACATACACAGAGACACACAGACATACACACACAGACACACAGACGTACAGACACACAGACACACACACACAGACTCACACAGACATACACAGACATATAGATACACAGACGTACACACAGATACACAGACACACACAGACATACAGACACATACAGACACATACAGACACATACAGACACATACAGACACATACAGACACATACAGACACACACAGACGTACACACAGACGTACACACAGACGTACACACAGACGTACACACAGACACACACAGACACACAGACATACACAGACACACGCAGGCACACAGACATACACAGACACACACAGACAGACAGACATACACAGACACACAGACACACAGACATACACAGACACACACAGACATACACAGACACACACAGACGTACAGACACACAGACACACACGCACAGACACACACAGACATACACAGACATATAGATACACAGACATACACACAGATACACAGACACACACAGACATACAGACACAGACATACAGACACACACACAGACGTACACACAGACACACACAGACACACACAGACACACACAGACATACACAGACACACACAGACACACAGACATACACAGACACACGCAGGCACACAGACACACACAGACACACACAGACAGACAGACATACACAGGCATACACACACACACAGACACACACAGACACACACAGACATACACAGACACACACAGACACACACAGACACACACAGACACACAGACATACACAGAGACACACAGACATACACAGACACACACACACACACACACACTAATGTGTGTATATCTGATTGTAGGTTGTTTTTATTGCTTTAGCTCCTGTGGGTTCTCCTCGGTGCCACCATCATCGGTCTACTGCTGCAGCGTCTGGCCGCTCGACTGGGCGTGGTTACAGGGATGCATTTAGCTGAAGTCTGTCATCGACAATATCCCACTGTGAGTTCATTTCAGTGCTCTAACACTACTCTTTAACACAACACTACAACACTATAACGCAGTAACACTGTAACACTATAACACTGTAACACTGTAATACCACAGTAACACTATAACTGTATAACATTGTAATACCTCAGTAACACTATACCACAGTAACACTATAACACTATACCACAGTAACACTGTAACACTATACCACAGTAACACTGTAACACTATACCACAGTAACACTGTAACACTATACCACAGTAACACTATACCACAGTAACACTGTAACACTATACCACAGTAACACTGTAACACTATACCACAGTAACACTGTAACACTATACCACAGTAACACTAACACTATACCACAGTAACACTATAACACTATACCACAGTAACACTATAACACTATACCACAGTAACACTATAACACTATACCACAGTAACACTATAACACTATACCACAGTAACACTATACCACAGTAACACTATAACACTATACCACAGTAACACTATAACACTATACCACAGTAACACTGTAACACTATACCACAGTAACACTATAACACTATACCACAGTAACACTGTAACACTATACCACAGTAACACTATAACACTATACCACAGTAACACTGTAACACTATACCACAGTAACACTGTAACACTATACCACAGTAACACTGTAACACTATACCACAGTAACACTGTAACACTATACCACAGTAACACTGTAACACTATACCACAGTAACACTGTAACACTATACCACAGTAACACTGTAACACTATACCACAGTAACACTATACCACAGTAACACTGTAACACTATACCACAGTAACACTGTAACACTATACCACAGTAACACTGTAACACTATACCACAGTAACACTAACACTATACCACAGTAACACTATAACACTATACCACAGTAACACTATACCACAGTAACACTATAACACTATACCACAGTAACACTATAACACTATACCACAGTAACACTATAACACTATACCACAGTAACACTATACCACAGTAACACTATAACACTATACCACAGTAACACTATAACACTATACCACAGTAACACTATAACACTATACCACAGTAACACTGTAACACTATACCACAGTAACACTATAACACTATACCACAGTAACACTGTAACACTATACCACAGTAACACTATAACACTATACCACAGTAACACTGTAACACTATACCACAGTAACACTATAACACTATACCACAGTAACACTGTAACACTATACCACAGTAACACTGTAACACTATACCACAGTAACACTGTAACACTATACCACAGTAACACTATAACACTATACCACAGTAACACTGTAACACTATACCACAGTAACACTATAACACTATACCACAGTAACACTATACCACAGTAACACTATAACACTATACCACAGTAACACTATAACACTATACCACAGTAACACTGTAACACTATACCACAGTAACACTATAACACTATACCACAGTAACACTGTAACACTATACCACAGTAACACTATAACACTATACCACAGTAACACTGTAACACTATACCACAGTAACACTATAACACTATACCACAGTAACACTGTAACACTATACCACAGTAACACTGTAACACTATACCACAGTAACACTGTAACACTATACCACAGTAACACTGTAACACTATACCACAGTAACACTGTAACACTATACCACAGTAACACTGTAACACTATACCACAGTAACACTGTAACACTATACCACAGTAACACTGTAACACTATACCACAGTAACACTATAACACTATACCACAGTAACACTGTAACACTATACCACAGTAACACTATAACACTATACCACAGTAACACTGTAACACTATACCACAGTAACACTGTAACACTATACCACAGTAACACTGTAACACTATACCACAGTAACACTATAACACTATACCACAGTAACACTATAACACTATACCACAGTAACACTGTAACACTATACCACAGTAACACTATAACACTATACCACAGTAACACTGTAACACTATACCACAGTAACACTATAACACTATACCACAGTAACACTGTAACACTATACCACAGTAACACTATAACACTATACCACAGTAACACTGTAACACTATACCACAGTAACACTGTAACACTATACCACAGTAACACTGTAACACTATACCACAGTAACACTGTAACACTATACCACAGTAACACTGTAACACTATACCACAGTAACACTGTAACACTATACCACAGTAACACTGTAACACTATACCACAGTAACACTATAACACTATACCACAGTAACACTGTAACACTATACCACAGTAACACTGTAACACTATACCACAGTAACACTGTAACACTATACCACAGTAACACTGTAACACTATACCACAGTAACACTGTAACACTATACCACAGTAACACTGTAACACTATACCACAGTAACACTGTAACACTATACCACAGTAACACTGTAACACTATACCACAGTAACACTGTAACACTATACCACAGTAACACTGTAACACTATACCACAGTAACACTGTAACACTATACCACAGTAACACTGTAACACTATACCACAGTAACACTGTAACACTATACCACAGTAACACTGTAACACTATACCACA
>NC_080730.1:272295-277295 GCF_019097595.1 Hemibagrus wyckioides | reverse complement strand
TTGCTGTCACGGGCTGACAGATGAAATGGCAGATCTGTGATGGTGTGAAAGTCCCCAAGTGTCTCTGTCCATGGCTGTCTCCTGGTCACAGGCTGTCCACACAGGTCCATCCACAGCATCAGTGGGCACCATCAAGTGACAAGACTCTGACTAGGGGTAGGGCAGTGGTCACACTGGAAACTGGCAAACACTGGGAGCTCAGGAGTGGGGTGTATAGCTCCACAGAGAGAGAAAGAGAGAGAAAGAGAAAGATATTAAGTTTGATTCTGATCATGTGATCATGTGCACAACGCAGATTATGTGTAAAACACACACACACACAACTCAACTGACAGACTGATAGAGACCTGCAGTCTGATGAAGTGTGTGTGTGTGTGTGTGTTTCAGGGTGTGGTCCTGGGCTGTTTCTTTGGTCCTGCAGCTCTGTATATCTGGGCAGTGGGGATTCTGGCAGCAGGTCAGAGCTCCACCATGACGGGGACGTACTCTGGCCAGTTTGTCATGGAGGTCAGCTATTACACTACACACACTATACACACACACTACACACACACACATACATACTACACACATTTGCACACACTAGACACACACACACACACTAACACACATGCACTAAACACTGTACACACCCATACTACACACATACACACACTACATATACACATACTACACATACTACATACACACTGCACACACTACACGCACACACTACACACCCATACTACACACATACACACACTACATATACACATACTACACACACACTGCACACACTATACACACACTACAAACACACTATACACATATACATACTACACACATATACACACACGTATACACACACTACACACATATACATACTACACACATACTACACATATACACATACCACACACACACACACACTACCAGTGAAAAGTTTGGACACCTTCTAATCCCATGGTCTTTCCTGATGTTTATTTCTTTCTACATTGTAAAACAATGCTGAAGGCGGCCGAAATCCACAATAATGTCCTTTGAACAGTTGATATTGAGATATGTCTGCTACTGATGCTCTGTAAAGCCTTCATAACGCCTCTAATCTGAGGCGCTGTTAATTGGTGATTTCTGAGGCTGGTCACTCTAAATGAACTTCTCCTCTGCAGCAGAGGTCAGTTTTGGTCTTGCTTTACTGGGATGGTCTTCATGTGAGACAGTTTCATCATGGGGCTTGATGGGTTTTGCAAATGCACTTGACAATACTGTTCTTACAAGAACTATTCCAGAACACCTGACCTTCGTGTCTTAAAATAACAACTGACTGGTTTTTGTTGTCATTACATATGGATTACTGAAGTCCATGTGTGTTATTTCATAGTTCTGAAATCTCCAGGATTGTTCTAGAATGTAGAAAATAAATCCCTGAACAAAAAACATTGAATTAAAAGGTGTGTCCAAACTTTTGACTGGTAGTGTACATGCACTACACACACATATGCACACACTACACACATACTACACTACACATACTGCACATACCACACACATACTACACTACACACATACTACACTACACATACTGCACATACCACACACATACTACACTACACACATACTACACTACACACATACTGCACATACCACACACATACTACACTACACACATACTACACTACACACATACTGCACATACCACACACATACTACACTACACACATACTACACTACACATACTGCACATACCACACACATACTACACTACACACATACTACACTACACATACTGCACATACCACACACATACTACACTACACACATACTACACTACACATACTGCACATACCACACACATACTACACTACACACATACTACACTACACATACTGCACATACCACACACATACTACACTACACACATACTACACTACACACATACTGCACATACCACACACATACTACACTACACACATACTACACTACACACATACTGCACATACCACACACATACTACACTACACACATACTACACTACACATACTGCACATACCACACACATACTACACTACACACATACTACACTACACATACTGCACATACCACACACATACTACACTACACACATACTGCACATACCACACACATACTACACTACACACATACTACACTACACATACTGCACATACCACACACATACTACACTACACGCATACTACACTACACATACTGCACATACCACACACATACTACACTACACACATACTACACTACACATACTGCACATACCACACACATACTACACTACACACATACTACACTACACATACTGCACATACCACACACATACTACACTACACACATACTACACTACACATACTGCACATACCACACACATACTACACTACACACATACTACACTACACATACTGCACATACCACACACATACTACACTACACACATACTACACTACACATACTGCACATACCACACACATACTACACTACACACATACTACACTACACATACTGCACATACCACACACATACTACACACATACTACACTACACATACTGCACATACCACACACATACTACACTACACATACTGCACATACCACACACATACTACACTACACACATACTACACTACACATACTGCACATACCACACACATACTACACTACACATACTGCACATACCACACACATACTACACTACACACATACTACACTACACATACTGCACATACCACACACATACTACACTACACGCATACTACACTACACATACTGCACATACCACACACATACTACACTACACACATACTACACTACACATACTGCACATACCACACACATACTACACTACACACATACTACACTACACATACTGCACATACCACACACATACTACACACATACTACACTACACATACTGCACATACCACACACATACTACACTACACATACTGCACATACCACACACATACTACACTACACACATACTACACTACACATACTGCACATACCACACACATACTACACTACACACATACTACACTACACATACTGCACATACCAAACACATACTACACTACACACATACTACACTACACACATACTGCACATACCACACACATACTACACTACACACATACTACACTACACATACTGCACATACCACACACATACTACACTACACACATACTACACTACACATACTGCACATACCACACACATACTACACTACACGCATACTACACTACACATACTGCACATACCACACACATACTACACTACACACATACTACACTACACATACTGCACATACCACACACATACTACACTACACATACTGCACATACCACACACATACTACACTACACACATACTACACTACACATACTGCACATACCAAACACATACTACACTACACACATACTACACTACACACATACTGCACATACCACACACATACTACACTACACACATACTACACTACACATACTGCACATACCACACACATACTACACTACACACATACTACACTACACATACTGCACATACCACACACATACTACACTACACGCATACTACACTACACATACTGCACATACCACACACATACTACACTACACACATACTACACTACACATACTGCACATACCACACACATACTACACTACACACATACTACACTACACATACTGCACATACCACACACATACTACACTACACATACTGCACATACCACACACATACTACACTACACGCATACTACACTACACATACTGCACATACCACACACATACTACACTACACACATACTACACTACACATACTGCACATACCACACACATACTACACTACACACATACTACACTACACATACTGCACATACCACACACATACTACACACATACTACACTACACATACTGCACATACCACACACATACTACACTACACATACTGCACATACCACACACATACTACACTACTGAAGATCTGCCTTTAGTGCCTGTGTTGGATTACCTGTTTGCAGTGGTGGGCCGTGCGTTTCACACCTATTAATCCACCTCTATTCCATCATTATGACGCCACGGCAATAGATAAATCGTTTTATCTATTACGTATTCAATCGTTAAATAGCAAAGTGAAAAAGAAATTAGTCTACAGTATTTCACACCTCACAAGGAATAGTCCATTTTATTAAAGTCCGCCTTGAAAATGTATTTGTAAGGACGTCTGTGACCAAATCAATTTCTTCTCCTCTGTCGGCCATTGTGAGTTAAAATATATATTTTATTTAGTTTGTGCGGTTCGCTGCCTCTGACTATTCCAATTATCCAAACAAAGGACGGGAAATAGCTGACGTAATTGTTTGCCTGCTAGATGGCCCCCAGTGACGCCAACTCCAAATCTGATTGGTTAATGGAACAGTTTCATTGCCACTTATTTTAAGCTCCGGGCGCCTGCATTACTGTTTCTGAAGGCCTTAAGGCAGATTTCTTTCACCCTGGAAACACATGATGTCAGCCACTAGCTGAAATATGATTGGATAAATACTCTTGAGCTCCTGCAACTACGGTTCCACCTGTCGGATCTGTCACCGACTTTACAATTTCACTTGGACATCGTCCGTCACTGTCGTCGGAAATACATCCACCGTGAGTCCCGTAGGAGTTTTCACCATGATGACTCCAAGACTATAAAATCTTTCTGGTCTTCAATTTGTCACCCTTTAAGAAACACTGGTCGGGAAGTTAACCGCTGTGTTTTAGCTAGCCTAGCCAGGTCAGCTAATGACACTGTCAAACTCAACAAAACCAATATCAACTTTGGCCTATTCAACATCTACTCACTTACGAACAAGGGTCATCTTGTGCAAGATCTCCTGATGGACCGTAAACTTGATGTTTTGTGTTTGACTGAAACTTGGCAACAGCCTAATGACTTTTCACAACTGAATGAATCTACTCCTCATGGGTTTGTTTACATCTGTCAGCCCCGTCCATCCGGAA
>NC_080730.1:204795-247295 GCF_019097595.1 Hemibagrus wyckioides | reverse complement strand
AACCCTCAGTGGGTGAGTGTGACGTATGGAATATGGATCTGCCTGGAATGTTCTGGAAAACACAGAGGACTCGGAGTTCACCTCAGGTCAGTCTCTGTGCCGACAGACAGACAGACAGACAGACAGACAGGTGATTAACATTGCTGTGGTTGTGTAGCTTTGTGCGCTCGGTGTCGATGGATAAGTGGAAGGATGTGGAGCTGGAGAAGATGAAGGCCGGAGGAAACGAGAGGTTCCGTCTGTTTCTGGAACTGCAGGACGATTACAACCCCAACTGGACCTTACAGGACAAATACAACAGCCGAGCTGCAGCACTGTTCAGAGACAAGGTGCCACACACACACACACACACACACACACATATATACACAGTTGTGCTGAAAGGTTGCCTACCCTGAAAGAAATTGTTAAATATTTATTTGGACATTATGACTGATAATGCAAAAGATTTTGTTTATTTAAGGACAGTGGTCAGGTGAGGTCATTAATTATCACATAGTTGTTTGACTCCTTTTTAAAACCTAATGATAACTGAAATCACCCAAACAACCCTGACCAACAGTTTACATTTCCCTGAGTGTTTGTCCACACTATAAACACACAGGTGGACACACAGCTTTAAATGGCTATTAAAGGGAAGTGTCCACACCTGAGACTCATTGTAATTGTAGTTAGTGTCTGTGCGTAAATATTCAGTGAGTGTCTCAGGTCATGAGGTGATGCACTGACTTGGCTGGACACTGCACCATGGTGAAGACAAAAGAAGTGCTAATGGACCTGCATAATGAAGGAGTTGAACTTTATAAAGCAGGAAAAGGAAATGAGAAGATCTCTCAAAACCAAAACTGATCTTTAGTTACAACCATAAACACCGTTTGGAGAAGAGTCACCAAGACCTACAGTGAACAGTACACCATCCCCACTGCACAGCATGCTGGGGCTGAGGAAGCTCCAGTGGTACAGGGTGAATGCAGCATGTTCTCATAAAATACCTCAGACAATTTACATTCTACAGCAAAACACGTTCCTGGATGTTCCAACATGACAATGATCCAAAGCACAAGGCCAAGTTGACTCTCCAATGGCTACAGCAAAAAAGGTGAAGGTTCTAGAGTGACCATCACAGACTCTTGACCTCAATGTCATTGAGCCACTTTGAGGAGATCTCAAATGTGCAGTTTGTGCAGGACAACCAAAAAATGTTCAGGAACTGGAGGCATTTAACCAAGAACAATGGTCAGCTCTACCTCCTGAGGGAATTCAGGAGCTCCTGCAGAATTATTACAGAAGACTGCAGGCCATCACTGATACTA
The DNA here is from genome assembly GCF_019097595.1 of Hemibagrus wyckioides. Classification (NCBI taxonomy): domain Eukaryota; kingdom Metazoa; phylum Chordata; class Actinopteri; order Siluriformes; family Bagridae; genus Hemibagrus; species Hemibagrus wyckioides. Next base: position 245,982 of record NC_080730.1, on the reverse strand, counting down.
AAGGGTAGAATACACCATATTAAGGACTAAAGGGATGAAAACTTTATTTCCTCATTTTCTTTATCGTCATGTTTTGTGTAATGATTGTATCGTTCTGTTACGCCGTACATATGAACCTGAGTGCTATAAGAAATAAAATAAATTAGTTTTGCCTTCTCATGCATGTTTTCTTTAAAAAAATGGTACACATCTTTCAAATTCTCCCAAGGTATGCAAACATCTGAGCACAACTGTATATACACACACACACACACACACTCATGCACACTGTGTGAGTGTGTGTGTGTACAGTTGAGCTCAGAAGTTTGCATATATATATATATATATATATATATATATATATATATATATATATATATATATATATATATATATATATATATATATATATATATATATACACTATATTGCCAAAAGTATTCTCTCACCTGCCTTGACTCGCATATGAACTTAAGTGACATCCCATTCCTAATCCATAGGGTTCAATATGACGTTGGTCCACCCTTTGCAGCTATAACAGCTTCAACTCTTCTGGGAAGGCTGTCCACAAGGTTTAGGAATGTGTTTATGGGAATTTTTGACCATTCTTCCAGAAGCGCATTTGTGAGGTCACACACTGATGTTGGACGAGAAGGCCTGGCTCTCAGTCTCCACTCTAATTCATCCCAAAGGTGTTCTATCGGGTTGAGGTCAGGACTCTGTGCAGGCCAGTCAAGTTCCTCCACACCAGACTCTGTCATCCATGTCTTTATGGACCTTGCTTTGGTCACTGGTGCACAGTCATGTTGGAAGAGGAAGGGGCCAGCTCCAAACTGTTCCCACAAAGTTGGGAGCATGGAATTGTCCAAAATGTCTTGGTATGCTGAAGCATTCAGAGTTCCTTTCACTGGAACTAAGGGGCCAAGCCCAGCTCCTGAAAAACAACCCCACACCATAATCCCCCCTCCACCAAACTTTACACTTGGCACAATGCAGTCAGACAAGTACCGTTCTCCTGGCAACCGCCAAACCCAGACTCGTCCATCAGATTGCCAGATGGAGAAGCGCGATTCGTCCCTTCAGAGAACGCGTCTCCACTGCTCTAGAGTCCAGTGGCGGCGTGCTTTACACCACTGCATCCGACGCTTTGCATTGCACTTGGTGATGTATGGCTTGGATGCAGCTGCTCGGCCATGGAAACCCATTCCATGAAGCTCTCTGCGCACTGTTCTTGAGCTCATCTGAAGGCCACATGAAGTTTGGAGGTCTGTAGCGATTGACTCTGCAGAAAGTTGGTGACCTCTTCGCACTATGCGCCTCAGCATCCGCTGACCCCGCTCCGTCAGTTTACGTGGCCTACCACTTCGTGGCTGAGTTGCTGTCGTTCCCAAACACTTCCACGTCCTTATAATACAGCTGACAGTTGACTGTGGAATATTTAGGAGCGAGGAAATTTCACGACTGGATTTGTTGCACAGGTGGCATCCTATCACAGTTCCACACTGGAATTCACTGAGCTCCTGAGAGCGACCCATTCTTTCACAAATGTTTGTAAAAACAGTCTGCATGCCTAGGTGCTTGATTTTATACACCTGTGGCCATGGAAGTGATTGGAACACCTGATTCTGATTATTTGGATGGGTGAGCGAATACTTTTGGCAATATAGTGTGTGTGTATATATATATATATATATATATATATATATATATATATATATATATATATATATATATATATATATATATATATATATATATATATATATATATATATTATACCCAAGTGTGTGTGTGTGTGTGAGATACAGGTGGCGACTGAGGCAGAAGGTAAAGAGTGGTCAATTGAAAGCTCCATTGCTAAAAACTGGACTCCTCCTCAGCCGAAGACTGCACTCTCATCATCACACCGGTGAGTACACACACACACCCACACACAATCGTCATGTTTTTTGACATTTTGTAGTTGTTCTGTAGCTTTGCTTTATTGTGTGTGTGTGTGTGTGTGTGTGTGTGTGTGTTACAGCAGTGCAGCAGGTTCCACTCAGATGTCCTCACACTCTGACAAGGCGTTTGAGGACTGGCTCAGTGACGATGTGAACTCTTACCAAGGGTCAGTGTTGAACTCTCTTATTAACATAGTGTTTATTTACTTGTTCAATCATTATTAATATTAAATCATTACACAGCTGCATTAATGACAGGATGAATGAATGAATGAGTGTCAGTGAGAGTGAACTGATTATTAATTTTAACTGGTTTCTGATTGGACAGTGGAGGAGGCGGAGCTCAGGAGAATCGCTACGTGGGATTTGGAAACACACCGAATCCTCCGAAAAAGGACGATGACTTCATCAATAACGCCATGACGTCCATTTACTCAGTACTGACCTCCATTTCTACACTCTGACCCTCATCACCACCACCACCACCATCATCATCATCATCATCATCATCATCATCTGTACTAATGTTTGTGTGTGTGTGTGTTTTAGGGCTGGAGCAGTTTCACAGTTGGAGCCAGTAAATTCGCAGCAGCTGCAAAAGATAATGTAAGAACATTTAATTATCGTTATAACACATTAATAACTCATTAATAACATTTATATCAGATTATTTCAAACAAATGAGATGAACTGGGACTGATGATCAGGTTGTTATTCAGCGCTCTGTAGTTTATTATTCAGTGATGAAACATTTATCATTTTTGAGTTGGATGTGTTTTAAAAGTTTAGAGTTTTATGATATAAGACGTAAAGAAGTAGTGTTGTTTCCTGTCTCTCCTGTAACAGACAGCAAAACTGGCCAGTCAGGCGTCTCTGAAGGTGTGTATCACACTTGCACACACTTACACACACTTACACACATGTACACACATGTACACACACTAAAACACACTTACCCACACACTTGTATCTTATTATTGATTATTTACAGATCATTGTCCTACAGCGTGTTTAATTCAGAGTAAGGTGATTGTGAGGAGCTGAAATATAAATCCTGTATGTTTATTCTTTTATAGAGAAGAAAGTGAAATAAGATTTTAATACTCATTTAATTACTGATTATTTCCTCAATTCAATTTAAACAGAAATTAAACTCTGAGGTGTGTTTGAAGGAGCCCACCTTCAGTCCTGTGCTAATAATTACATCACTACACTCAACACAGTCTTATTATTATTATTATTATTATTATTATTATTATTATTATTATTATTCAATTCAGTTCAATTCAATTTATTTTGTATAGCGCCTTTTACAATGAACATTGTCTCAAAGCAGCTTTACAAAAGAAGAAAACAGAGAAAGAGGAGGGGAAAATGAAAAATAATAATAAAAAATAACTAATTAACTAGAAATAAGAATAAATTATTAAATTCTATAATTAGACTATTTTATCCCTATTTTATTACTATTATTATTATTATTATTACTATTATATTATTATTATTATTATTATTATTATTATTATTATTATTATTATTATTATTATGATGGCCCTCCTCCTGAAGCACACTCAGTCAGGAGCAGGGGCCCTAGGTAGGCTGCATGTCTTATTTCCTAATCTGTTCAGTGATTTATTTTAATGTTTAATGAGCTTATTATCAGTGTGTGTGTGTGTGTGTGTGTGTGTGAATAAATGTAATTAATAAGTTAATTCCTGTTGTGTTACCTCACTTCCTGCTGCTGTCTATGGATTAAAGTTAAGAGGTTATAAACCGCCGCCTGAGCCGGTAATCTCCCTCTGCTGCATGACCGCCGCCCCCTGACCCCCCCTGACCCCCCTGACCCAGACTTCATTTAGTTTTGTATTTGTTTATTTGTTTGTCATAAATTATGAGTTGGATGTTAGTGTCCTGTTGTTCAGCTGTTCCACTGTGTCCATGAACATCATCACACCATCTCTGTTTGTTTGTTTGTTTATTTATTTATTTATTTTGCTTTTCTTGGCCAAACAAACACATCCTAAGCAGATGGATAAATAGAGATTGATAAAATGAATGTATGTGAGAATAAATCTGGAGTGTTAGATGGAGTACAGGAAAACAAACTGTCAGAATGTCTGAATCTTATTATTTACATTTACGGACTGTAGTGGATGTCCACCTTGAGAGCGTGTCGCTGAAGTGTTTTAAAGACATCAGTACTGGTTCTTCCCTGAGGTCAGGGACTAAGAACAGCATCACATGAAAACTCTGTTAGAAAGCTAATACAGCAAGAAGAGCACACAGACAAACTTCTTCTTTTGAATAAAACAAGAGCTAGTTTAAGTGTTTCAGGAAAAGGTGGGTCTTCAGACGTGGTCTTCAGACTCGGCTGTTCGGACATCTAGGGGAAGTTCATTCCACCACCTTGATGCCAGAGAAGAGTCTAGATGTAGACCTACCTCTGACCCTGAGAGATGGTGGACCTGAGGGAGCGAGGTGCAGTGTGAGGAATAATAAGAGCTTTGAGGTCAGATGGTGCTGGTCCATTCTTGGCTTTGTAGGTAAGGGTCAGTGTTTTGAATCTGATGTGTGCAGCTACCGGAAGCCAGTGGAGGAGCAGCAGTGGGGTGGTGTGGGAGAACTTGGGCAGAATGAGAACAAGTCACACAGCTGCATTTTGGATCATTTGCAGTGGACGAATTGCATTCAGAGGAAGACCTGCCAGTAAAGAGCTGCAGTAGTCCAGTCCCGAAATGACCAGAGACTGAACAAGCACCTGAGTAGCCTGTGTGGATAGGAACATCTGAAACCTTCTGATGTTGTACAGAAGGCATGAGCGTGTCACATTAGTAAAATGGGAGGAAGAGGACAGTTGATTGTCCATGGTTACCCAAAGGTTGTGAGCAGTGGCTGAAGGGGAGATCATTGAGTTGTTCAGAGATAATGCAGGATCCTGGGCTGGGGATGAATCACCTGGGATGACCAGCAGTTCAGTTTTGCTGGGATTTCAGCTGATGAGCGGTCATCCATGATGAAATGTCCGCCAGACACGCTGAGATCTGAGCAGAAGCTGTGGTATCTGAGGGAGGGAAGGAGATGAGGGTCATCAGCATAGCAGTGGTCAGAGAACCCATGTGAGGATATAACTTCACCAAGAGACTGAGTGTAGAGGAGAGGTACTGAGCCTTGTGGGACACCAGTAGAGAGTCTGCGTGGGACAGATGTCAATTTCTTCCATGTTACCTGATATGAGCGACCATCCAGGTAGGAACCAAACCATTCCCATGCTGGTCCACAAAGTCCAAGACTCCTGAGGGTGGACAAGTGAGTCCTGTGGTTTACTGTGTCAAATGTTGCAGAAAGGTTGAGGAGAATGAGGACCAATGAAGCTTGGCTGATCTAGCAGCATGTAGTTTCCCCGGCCAGAAGAGCAGTCTGTGTGTGAAGTGATAGCGGTCAGTAGATGCTGATGTCTGAGGGATCCAGAGCAGTTGGTGCAGATGTTATGGAGCCATGGATGACCGTGGTGATGAAGGGCAGGAGGTCTTGTGAGATGGTCTGGAGCACAGTGGAAGGGACTAGATCCAGTGGGCAGGTGGTATGGTTGCAGGACATGATGACCTGTAGCATCTCTTCTGTTGTTAGGGTTGAGAAATGTGCCAGAGAAGCAGAAGGGGAATCCTGGTTGTGTAATGTTGGGGCAGTTGGGGCAGATGTGACCTGGCAGAATTTTTTTTTCAATCTTCTTGTTCTAAAAGGAGGCGGAATCTTCAGCGGTCAGGGAGGACAAATCAGGGGAAGCCTGGGGGGTGAGTAGTGAAGAGAAGATGTTGTGGCGCTTACGAGGATCTTGTGCAGAAGCCTTTTTTCATTAACAGAGTCATGTCTGAGAAGATTCAGTGATGTACACATTTAATTAAATAGTGTGAAGTTTCAGGAGCTAATTAATTAATTGAGTTAATTAGCGAGATGTTTATATCATTACATAATCTGTTTGTGTTTTTGTCAGCTTTAGTGATTTGACTTCTAATGGCTGTGTTTCATTTCTGTTATTAATTCACTGTTCTCCACACCCCCTTGGTGAAGTGTACACTGGAACCAGTTGTGTGTGTGCGTGCGTGCGTGCGTGTGTGTGTGTGTGCGCGTGCGTGCGTGCGTGTGCGTGTGTGCGTGCGTGCGTGCGCGTGCGTGCGTGCGTGCGCGTGTGTGTGTGCGTGTGTGCGTGTGTGCGTGCGTGCGTGTGTGCGTGCGTGCGCGTGTGTGTGTGTGTGTGTGTGTGTGTGTGTGTGCGTGTGTGCGTGTGTGCGTGCGTGCGTGTGTGCGTGCGTGCGCGTGTGTGTGTGTGTGTGTGTGTGTGTGTGTGTGTGTGTGCGTGCGTGCGTGCGTGCGTGCGCGTGCGTGCGTGCGTGCGTGTGTGTGTGTGTGCGTGTGTGCGTGCGTGCGTGCGTGTGTGTGTGTGTGTGTGTGCGTGTGTGCGTGCGTGTGCGTGTGCGTGTGTGCGTGTGTGTGTGCGTGTGTGCGTGTGACTAAATAATTTCTCATGTCAGAATGTTCAGATTATTTTCACACTGGTTCTTCCCTCTCACTAGGTGACTGAATTAGGCCAAACTTTAAATGACAGTGTTATCAAACCCACTCAGGAGAAGGTAATTAATGACCTCATCCTCACTGACCCACTCATACAGCTGTGGGCAGCAAACCGACTCTGATTCACTGATTCATTTAATAATTAATTCAGTGATTCATTTAATAATTAACTTAGTGATCCATTTAGACTTCAATTCAGTGATTTTAGTAATCAGTATATAAATCAGTCATTCAATTAATAATTTATTCTGATCTTTAATTAGTGTACATTTGCATATAAACATTTAAACAAATTTAAAATCAGGTCTTGTGATTTTTTAGTGATTGACAGCGCTGTAGAATTGATAAATAATTCCACAGAAACTCTAATGATGTAAGAATCTTGTGAATAAATCAGACTGATTTTTAATGAATTATGATTAAAGTAATAAAATGTGATGGAGCAAGATGTACAGCTGAGGTGGAGGTGTGTGTGTGTGTGTGTGACTCGTTTAGGTTAAAGATGGAAAGTTGTTTGATGACGTCTCCGGCAGCTTCAATGACTTTGCCTCCAAGGTACGAGACCCAGAGCCACTCCCACTTCCTCTGAGACGAGAAATAAGAGATACAGATAAATCGATCCTGCTCTGCGCACTCGTTCACTTCCCCTCCGTCAAGTGCTAACGTTAGCCGCTAACGTTAAAAGTGGATGAAGGCAGAACCAGAATTTACCCAGAATGCAGTGCTGCACTGATGATGTTTCCTGTTTTTTTCAGACTTTAACCACAACAATATGCTATTTAAATAGCAATCAAGCTAGTTAGCATGCTATCTGATTAGCATGGTTAGCAGTGTTTGGGGAAGTAGATGAGCTCTGGTTAGTGCAGCACTTCATCACCGTCTCAGAGGAAGAGGCTGCGGCCGATCTTTACTGAATATTCCAGTGTTAATGTTTGTGATTTTCTTCCTCTGTGCTGCCGATGATCCTGACGGTGGGTTTTCATCAGATTATTAACTCTTCAGTGTTTAACTGGGGTTTAACTGGGATGGTAATGGTCTTGTGTGGTTCAGGTTCAGGGTGCTGGAGCTAAAGGTTGGAAGGACATGAGCTCATTCTTCAGCGGAAAACCGGCCGAAGCTTCTGACGGGTAATTTTATTCTTTTATTTTAAATACATTAAACTTTATTCAGTATGAGACTCACACTGAGCATAAACAGAGAAAAAAACACACCTACATCATGACTTTTAATGTTCATTATTTAGATTATTCATTATAAAGAAATTAGATTTTTGATTAAAAATTCTCTAAATAATTTTATAATAATTTTTAAATATGTATGTTCTGTAACGTCTAAAATTAAATATCAGTTGTCTGATTTATAAACTAAACATCCTCATGTATTTATTTTTTTATATTTATTCAATTTATTTAAATTTTTAAAAATATTCAAAACTGTTTTAATTCAGTTTATAATTTATTTGTATACAATTTATTTGTGATCAGTAAATAATATCTAGAAATAAAATTTAAGTGAAATCAAAGAGAAAGGAAATGGGTTCAGTGTGAGGTGATGATTGTGTGAGTGAATCCTCCAGTCCTGCAGGGGGCGATGTGTATCACGGTGAATCTGCAGGATATCAGAACAGCGACGGAATCGATCAGAGTTTCTGGGATTCGTTCGGCGGTAACGAGAACAAGACGAAGAAGTCCCAGAGCAGCGAGAGCTGGACCCAGGTGGAGAACTCGGGCGGGAAGAAGAGCTCGGACAGCTGGGAGAACTGGGGCTCCGACAACAAGCACAGCACCGGGGACAGCTGGGAGAACTGGGAGAACCACTGGGAGAACGGCGGAGACAACAAGAGCAAGAAGAGCCCGAAAGCCGAAGAGGAGGCATGGGATAACGCTAACTGGTAGAACAGCTGTTTTATCCCGCGTGTAAATGGTGAACTGGAGAAAATGTAATGATGAAACCATCTCATTCTTCCTGTTCTGATCTCATGCCTTTCATCATCATCATCATCATCATCATCACACACTTCTCCACAATCTCTACACTTCTCCTTCCTGTCCATCATGACCCAGCACTTTACCCCATCACACACACACACACCATTCCTCCTCTGACCCAAACTGAGAAATTCACCAGGACTGGTTTTACTGGAATGTCGGGGATTTGGGCTCCAACGGTAGAATTCGTGAGTTTTATTTAACTCTGTGTGACGAATTAATCGTTAGCTCTTATAGCAAAGAAAAAAAGGTGAGCTGATGTTGAGCTAATGCTAGTTAGCGTGTAATGCATGGCACATGTCAGGTTGTGCTAGTGTTACCATAGCAATGAGACAACCGTGGCATATATTCCGAATATTGAAGAAGACAGACAGCTGTCTGTCTATCTCTCTCAAACACACACACACACACACACACACACACACACACAGCCAGGTGTTTGAATGCTCCTATTTAAGTCATGTTGTATAAATATAGTTGTTGTTGATGTGTTTGTGTGTGTGATGATTAATTCCAATTTAAAGTGTAATGTTGATGATGTCACTTCCTGCATGTATAGAAACAGGAAGTGTGTGTGCTGTAAAATATGGAGCCTTTCCTCTTCCTCTCATGTTTTCCACCTGTATATCCTGAATATCAGAATATTTTTGTTCAGCTGATCTTCACTAGCGTTAATGTGCTGTTTATTCCTGATGATGATTTTATTTCTGTCTGAAAAAATCCTGATCTTTATAAAAGTATTCAATCTGATTAAAGAATAAAGACTGGACTCAGTATTCTTAAACACACACACACACACACCTCCACCTTCAACACACACACACACACACACCTCCACCTTCAACACACACACACACACACACCTCCACCTTCAACACACACACACCTCCACCTTCAACACACACACACACACACCTCCACCTTCAACACACACCTCCACCTTCAACACACACACACACACACCTCCACCTTCAACACACACACACAAACCTCCACCTTCAACACACACACACACACCTCCACCTTCAACACACACACACCTCCACCTTCAACACACACACACACACCTCCACCTTCAACACACACACACACACACCTCCACCTTCAACACACACCTCCACCTTCAACACACACACACACACCTCCACCTTCAACACACACACACACACACCTCCACCTTCAACACACACACACACACCTCCACCTTCAACACACACACACACACCTCCACCTTCAACACACACACACACACACCTCCACCTTCAACACACACACCTCCACCTTCAACACACACACACACACCTCCACCTTCAACACACACACACACCTCCACCTTCAACACACACACACACCTCCACCTTCAACACACACACACCTCCACCTTCAACACACACACACACACCTCCACCTTCAACACACACACACACACCTCCACCTTCAACACACACACACACCCCTCCACCTTCCACACACACACACACCTCCACCTTCAATACACGCTCACACACACACCTCCACCTTCAACACACTCACACGCACACCTACGTCTTCAACACACACACACCACCACCTTCAACACACACACACACCTCCGCCTTCAACACACACACACACACCTCCGCCTTCAACACACACACACACACCTCCGCCTTCAACACACACACACACCTCCGCCTTCAACACACACACACACCTCCGCCTTCAACACACACACACACACACCTCCGCCTTCAACACACACACACACACACACCTCCGCCTTCAACACACACACACACCTCCGCCTTCAACACACACACACACACACCCCTCCGCCTTCAACACACACACACGCACACCCCTCCGCCTTCATCACACACACGCACACCCCTCCGCCTTCATCACACACACACACACCTCCGCCTGCATCACACACACACCTCCGCCTTCATCACACACACACAAACACCTCCGCCTTCATCACACACACACCTCCGCCTTCAACACACACACACACACCTCCGCCTTCATCACACACACACACACCTCCGCCTTCATCACACACACACAAACACCTCCGCCTTCATCACACACACACCTCCGCCTTCATCACACACACACACCTCCACCTTCAACACACACACACACACACCTCCACCTTCAACACACACACACACACCTCCGCCTTCAACACACACACACACACCTCCGCCTTCAACACACATACACACACCTCCGCCTTCAACACACATACACAGACCTCCGCCTTCAACACACACACCTCCGCCTTCAACACACACACACACACACACCTCCGCCTTCAACACACACACACACACACACACACACACACCTCCGCCTTCAACACACACACACCTCCGCCTTCAACACACACACACACACACACCTCCGCCTTCAACACACACACACACCTCCGCCTTCAACACACACACACACACACCCCTCCGCCTTCAACACACACACACGCACACCCCTCCGCCTTCATCACACACACACACCCCTCCGCCTTCATCACACACACACACACCTCCGCCTTCATCACACACACACCTCCGCCTTCATCACACACACACCTCCGCCTTCAACACACACACACACACCTCCGCCTTCATCACACACACACACACCTCCGCCTTCATCACACACACACAAACACCTCCGCCTTCATCACACACACACCTCCGCCTTCATCACACACACACCTCCGCCTTCATCACACACACACACAAACACCTCCGCCTTCATCACACACACACCTCCGCCTTCATGACACAAACACCTCCACCTTCAACACACACACACACCTCCACCTTCAACACACACACACACACCTCCACCTTCAACACACACACACCTCCACCTTCAACACACACACACCTCCACCTTCAACACACACACACCTCCACCTTCAACACACACACACACACACACACACACCTCCACCTTCAACACACACACACACACCTCCACCTTCAACACACACACACACCTCCACCTTCAACACACACACACCTCCACCTTCAACACACACACACACACACCTCCACCTTCAACACACACACACACACCTCCGCCTTCAACACACACACACACACCTCCGCCTTCAACACACACACACACACACACCTCCACCTTCAACACACACACACACACACCTCCGCCTTCAACACACACACACACACCTCCACCTTCAACACACACACACACCTCCGCCTTCAACACACACACACACACCTCCGCCTTCAACACACACACCTCCACCTTCAACACACACACACACACACACCTCCACCTTCAACACACACACACACACACACCTCCGCCTTCAACACACACACACACACACCTCCGCCTTCAACACACACACACACACACCTCCGCCTTCAACACACACACAAACACACACACCCCTCCGCCTTCATCACACACACACACACACCTCCGCCTTCAACACACACACACACACACCTCCGCCTTCAACACACACACACACACACACACACCTCCGCCTTCAACACACACACACACACCTCCGCCTTCAACACACACACACACACCCCTCCGCCTTCAACACACACACACGCACACCTCCGCCTTCAACACACACACACGCACACCCCTCCGCCTTCATCACACACACACACACACACACCCCTCCGCCTTCATCACACACACACACCTCCGCCTTCATCACACACACACACACCTCCGCCTTCATCACACACACACCTCCGCCTTCATCACACACACACAAACACCTCCGCCTTCATCACACACACACCTCCGCCTTCATCACACACACACCTCCGCCTTCAACACACACACACACACACCTCCGCCTTCAACACACACACACACACCTCCGCCTTCAACACACATACACACACACACCTCCGCCTTCAACACACACACCTCCGCCTTCAACACACACACACACCTCCACCTTCAACACACACACACACACACACCTCCGCCTTCAACACACACACACACACACCTCCGCCTTCAACACACACACACACACACCTCCACCTTCAACACACACACACACACCTCCACCTTCAACACACACACACACCTCCACCTTCAACACACACACACCTCCACCTTCAACACACACACACACACACCTCCACCTTCAACACACACACACACACCTCCGCCTTCAACACACACACACACACCTCCGCCTTCAACACACACACACACACACACCTCCACCTTCAACACACACACACACACCTCCACCTTCAACACACACACACACCTCCGCCTTCAACACACACACACACACCTCCACCTTCAACACACACACACACCTCCGCCTTCAACACACACACACACACCTCCGCCTTCAACACACACACCTCCACCTTCAACACACACACACACACACACCTCCACCTTCAACACACACACACACACCTCCGCCTTCAACACACACACACACACACCTCCGCCTTCAACACACACACACACACACCTCCGCCTTCAACACACACACAAACACACACACCCCTCCGCCTTCATCACACACACACACACACCTCCGCCTTCAACACACACACACACACACCTCCGCCTTCAACACACACACACACACACACACACCTCCGCCTTCAACACACACACACACACCTCCGCCTTCAACACACACACACACACACCCCTCCGCCTTCAACACACACACACGCACACCTCCGCCTTCACCACCCACACACGCCCCCCCCCCCCCCTCCCTCACCCACCCACACACACACACCCCTCCGCCTTCATCACACACACACACCTCCGCCTTCATCACACACACACACACCTCCGCCTTCATCACACACACACCTCCGCCTTCATCACACACACACAAACACCTCCGCCTTCATCACACACACACCTCCGCCTTCATCACACACACACCTCCGCCTTCAACACACACACACACACACCTCCGCCTTCAACACACAGACACACACCTCCGCCTTCAACACACACACACACACACACCTCCGCCTTCAACACACACACCTCCGCCTTCAACACACACACACACACCTCCGCCTTCAACACACACACACACACACACCTCCGCCTTCAACACACACACACACACACCTCCGCCTTCAATACACACACACACACCTCCGCCTTCAACACACACACACACCCCCCTCCGCCTTCATCACACACACACACCTCCGCCTTCATCACACACACACACACCTCCGCCTTCATCACACACAAACAGCTCCGCCTTCAACACACACACAAACACCTCCGCCTTCATCACACACACAAACACCTCCGCCTTCATCACACACACAGACACACACACCTCCGCCTTCATCACACACACACACCAACACCTCCGCCTTCATCACACACACACACCAACACCTCCACCTTCATCACACAAACACACACAAACACCTCCGCCTTCATCACACACACACACCAACACCTCCGCCTTCATCACACACACACACACACACACCTCCGCCTTCATCACACACACACACCAACACCTCCGCCTTCATCACACACACACACCAACACCTCCACCTTCATCACACAAACACACACAAACACCTCCGCCTTCATCACACACACACACACACACCTCCGCCTTCATCACAGACACACACACACCTCTGCCTTCATCACACACAAACAAACACACCTCCGCCTTCATCACACAGACTCACACACACACACACACCTCCGCCTTCAACACACACACACACACACACCTCCGCCTTCAACACACACACCTCCGCCTTCAACACACACACACACCCCTCCGCCTTCAACACACACACACACACACACCTCCGCCTTCAACACACACACACACCCCTCCGCCTTCAACACACACACACACACACACACACACACACCTCCGCCTTCAACACACACACACACACACACACACACACACACACACCTCCGCCTTCAACACACACACACACACACACCCCTCCGCCTTCAACACACACACACACACACACCTCCGCCTTCAACACACACACACACACACACACACCTCCGCCTTCAACACACACACGCACACACACACACCCCTCCGCCTTCATCACACACACACACACACACACACACACCTCCGCCTTCATCACACACACACACACACCTCCGCCTTCAACACACACACACACACACACCTCCGCCTTCAACACACACACACACACACACCTCCGCCTTCAACACACACACACACACACACAGAAACCTTCGCCTTCATCACACACACACACACACCTCCGCCTTCAACACACACACACACAGACACACACACACACACACACCTCCGCCTTCAACACACACAAACACACACGCCTCCGCCTTCAACACACACACACACACACACACACCTCCGCCTTCAACACACACACACACACACACACCCCTCCGCCTTCATCACACACACACACCTCCGCCTTCATCACACACACACACACCTCCGCCTTCATCACACACACACCTCCGCCTTCATCACACACACACAAACAGCTCCGCCTTCAACACACACACAAACACCTCCGCCTTCATCACACACACAAACACCTCCGCCTTCATCACACACACACACCAACACCTCCGCCTTCATCACACTCACACACACCTCCGCCTTCATCACACACACACACACACACCTCTGCCTTCATCACACACAAACAAACACACCTCCGCCTTCATCACACAGACTCACACACACACACACACACCTCCGCCTTCATCACACACAAACAAACACACCTCCGCCTTCAACACACACACCTCCGCCTTCAAAACACACAAACACACACACAAACACCTCCGCCTTCATCACACACACACATACACCTCCGCCTTCAACACACACACACACACACCTCCGCCTTCAACACACACACACACACCTCCGCCTTCAACACACACACACACCTCCGCCTTCAACACACAAACACACACACACCTCCGCCTTCAACACACACACACCTCCGCCTTCAACACACACACACACACCTCCGCCTTCAACACACAAACACACACACCCCTCCGCCTTCATCACACACACACACACCTCCGCCTTCATCACACACACACCTCCGCCTTCATCACACACACACAAACACCTCCGCCTTCAACACACACACACACAAACACCTCCGCCTTCATCACACACACACACCAACACCTCCGCCTTCATCACACAAACACCTCCGCCTTCATCACACTCACACACACACCTCCGCCTTCATCACACACACACACCTCCGCCTTCATCACACACACACACCTCCGCCTTCATCACACACACACCCCAACACCTCCGCCTTCATCACACACACACCAACACCTCCGCCTTCATCACACAAACACACACAAACACCTCCGCCTTCATCACACTCACACAAACACCTCCGCCTTCATCACACACACACACACACACCTCCGCCTTCATCACAGACACACACACACCTCTGCCTTCATCACACACACACACACACACACACCTCCGCCTTCATCACACACACACACACCTCTGCCTTCATCACACACAAACACCTCCGCCTTCATCACACACACACACACACAAACACCTCCGCCTTCATCACACACACACACAAACACCTCCTCCTTCATCACACACACACACACAAACACCTCCGCCTTCATCACACACACACACACAAACACCTCCGCCTTCATCACACACACACACACAAACACCTCCGCCTTCATCACACACACACACACACACAAAAACCTCCGCCTTCATCACACACACACACACACACACACAGACACCTTCGCCTTCATCACACACACACACACACACACACAAACACCTCCGCCTTCATCACACACACACACACACAAACACCTCCGCCTTCATCACACACACACACACAAACACCTCCGCCTTCATCACACACACAAACACCTCCGCCTTCATCACACACAGACACCTCCGCCTTCATCACACACACACACACACAAACACCTCCGCCTTCATCACACACACACACAGACACCTCCGCCTTCATCATACACACACACACACACACAAACACCTCCGCCTTCATCACACACACACACAAACACACACACAAACACCTCCGCCTTCATCACACACAGACACCTCCGCCTTCATCACACACACACACACACAAACACCTCCGCCTTCATCACACACACACACAGACACCTCCGCCTTCATCACACACACACACACACACAAACACCTCCGCCTTCATCACACACACACACACACACAAACACCTCCGCCTTCATCACACACACACAGACACCTCCGCCTTCATCACACACACACAGACACCTCCGCCTTCATCACACACACACACACAAACACCTCCGCCTTCATCACACACACACACAAACACCTCCGCCTTCATCACACACACACACACACACACAAACACCTCCGCCTTCATCACACACACACACAAACACACACACAAACACCTCCGCCTTCATCACAAACACACAGACACCTCCGCCTTCATCACACACACACAAACACCTCCGCCTTCATCACACACACAAACACCTCCACCTTCATCACACACACAGACACCTCCGCCTTCATCACACACACACACAAACACCTCCGCCTTCATCACACACACACACACACACAAACACCTCCGCCTTCATCACACACACACACACACACAAACACCTCCGCCTTCATCACACACACACACACACAAACACCTCCGCCTTCATCACACACACACACACAAACACCTTCGCCTTCATCACACACACACACACAAACACCTCCGCCTTCATCACACACACACAAACACCTCCGCCTTCATCACACACACACACACACAAACACCTCCGCCTTCATCACACACACACAAACACCTCCGCCTTCATCACACACACACACACACACACAGACACCTTCGCCTTCATCACACACACACACACACACACACAAACACCTCCGCCTTCATCACACACACACACAAACACCTCCGCCTTCATCACACACACACACACACAAACACCTCCGCCTTCATCACACACACACACACAAACACCTCCGCCTTCATCACACACACACACACACACACACACCTCCGCCTTCATCACACACACACAAACACCTCCGCCTTCATCACACACACACACACAGACACACACACACACACACACAAACACCTCCGCCTTCATCACACACACACAGACACCTTCGCCTTCATCACACACACACCCACACAAACACCTCCGCCTTCATCACACACACACACAAACACCTCCGCCTTCATCACACACACACACATAAACACCTCCGCCTTCATCACACACACACACACACACAAACACCTCCGCCTTCATCACACACACACACAAACACCTCCGCCTTCATCACACACACACACATAAACACCTCCGCCTTCATCACACACACACACACACACAAACACCTCCGCCTTCATCACACACACACACACACACAAACACCTCCGCCTTCATCACACACACACACACACACACACAGACACCTTCGCCTTCATCACACACACACACACACACACACAAACACCTCCGCCTTCATCACACACACACACACACACACAAACACCTCCGCCTTCATCACACACACACACACAGACACCTCCGCCTTCATCACACACACACACACAGACACCTCCGCCTTCATCACACACACACACACACAAACACCTCCGCCTTCATCACACACACAAACACCTCCGCCTTCATCACACACACACACACAAACACCTCCGCCTTCATCACTCACACAGACACCTTCGCCTTCATCACACACACACACACACACACACACAAACACCTCCGCCTTCATCACACACACACAAACACCTCCGCCTTCATCACACACACACAAACACCTCCGCCTTCATCACACACACACACACACACAGACACCTTCGCCTTCATCACACACACACACACAAACACCTCCGCCTTCATCACACACACACACACACACACACACAGACACCTTCGCCTTCATCACACACACACACACACAAACACCTCCGCCTTCATCACACACACACACACACAAACACCTCCGCCTTCATCACACACACACACACACAAACACCTCCGCCTTCATCACACACACACACACACAAACACCTCCGCCTTCATCACACACACACACACACACACAGACACCTTCGCCTTCATCACACACACACACACAAACACCTCCGCCTTCATCACACACACACACACAAACACCTCCGCCTTCATCACACACACACACACACACACCTCCGCCTTCATCACACACACACACACACAAACACCTCCGCCTTCATCACACACACACACAAACACCTCCGCCTTCATCACACACACACACACACACAGACACCTTCGCCTTTATCACACACACACACACACACACACACAAACACCTCCGTCTTCATCACACACACACACACAAACACCTCCGCCTTCATCACACACACACACACACAGACACCTTCGCCTTCATCACACACACACACACACAAACACCTCCGTCTTCATCACACACACACACACAAACACCTCCGCCTTCATCACACACACACACACACAGACACCTTCGCCTTCATCACACACACACACACACACAGACACCTTCGCCTTTATCACACACACACACACACAAACACCTCCTCCTTCATCACACACACACACACAAACACCTCCGCCTTCATCACACACACACACACACAGACACCTTCGCCTTCATCACACACACACACACACACACAAACACCTCCGCCTTCATCACACACACACACACACACAAACACCTCCGCCTTCATCACACACACACACACAAACACCTCCGCCTTCATCACACACACATAAACACCTCCGCCTTCATCACACACACACACACACAAACACCTCCGCCTTCATCACACACACACACACACACACACACAAACACCTCCGCCTTCATCACACACACACACAAACACCTCCGCCTTCATCACACACACACACACACACACAGACACCTTCGCCTTCATCACACACACACACACACCCACAAACACCTCCGCCTTCATCACACACACACACACACACACACAGACACCTTCGCCTTCATCACACACACACACACACACACACACACAAACATCTCCGCCTTCATCACACACACACACACACACACACACACAGACACCTTCGCCTTCATCACACACACACACACACCCACAAACACCTCCGCCTTCATCACACACACACACACACACACACAGACACCTTCGCCTTCATCACACACACACACACACACACACAAACATCTCCGCCTTCATCACACACACACACACACACACACACACACACAGACACCTTCGCCTTCATCACACACACACACACACCCACAAACACCTCCGCCTTCATCACACACACACACACACACACACAAACACCTCCGCCTTCATCACACACACACACACACACACAGACACCTTCGCCTTCATCACACACACACACACACCCACAAACACCTCCGCCTTCATCACACACACACACACACACACAGACACCTTCGCCTTCATCACACACACACACACACACACACACACAAACATCTCCGCCTTCATCACACACACACACACAAACACCTCCGCCTTCATCACACACACACACAAACACCTCCGCCTTCATCACACACACACACACACACACAAACACCTCCGCCTTCATCACACACACACACACACACACAAACACCTCCGCCTTCATCACACACACACACAAACACCTCCGCCTTCATCACACACACACACACACACAAACACCTCCGCCTTCATCACACACACACACACACAGACACCTCCGCCTTCATCACACACACACACACACAAACACCTCCGCCTTCATCACACACACACACACACAAACACCTCCGCCTTCATCACACACACACACACACAAACACCTCCGCCTTCATCACACACACACACACACAAACACCTCCGCCTTCATCACACACACAGACACCTTCGCCTTCATCACACACACACACACACACACAAACACCTCCGCCTTCATCACACACACACAAACACCTCCGCCTTCATCACACACACACAAACACCTCCGCCTTCATCACACACACACACACACAGACACCTTCGCCTTCATCACACACACACACACAAACACCTCCGCCTTCATCACACACACACACACACACACACACAGACACCTTCGCCTTCATCACACACACACACACACAAACACCTCCGCCTTCATCACACACACACACACACAAACACCTCCGCCTTCATCACACACACACACAAACACCTCCTCCTTCATCACACACACACACACAAACACCTCCGCCTTCATCACACACACACACACAAACACCTCCGCCTTCATCACACACACACACACAAACACCTCCGCCTTCATCACACACACACACACACAAAAACCTCCGCCTTCATCACACACACACACACACACACACAGACACCTTCGCCTTCATCACACACACACACACACACACAAACACCTCCGCCTTCATCACACACACACACACACAAACACCTCCGCCTTCATCACACACACACACACAAACACCTCCGCCTTCATCACACACACAAACACCTCCGCCTTCATCACACACACACACAAACACCTCCGCCTTCATCACACACACACACAAACACCTCCGCCTTCATCACACACACAAACACCTCCGCCTTCATCACACACACACACACACACACAAACACCTCCGCCTTCATCACACACACACACAAACACACACACAAACACCTCCGCCTTCATCACACACAGACACCTCCGCCTTCATCACACACACACACACACAAACACCTCCGCCTTCATCACACACACACAGACACCTCCGCCTTCATCACACACACACACACACACAAACACCTCCGCCTTCATCACACACACACACACACACAAACACGTCCGCCTTCATCACACACACACAGACACCTCCGCCTTCATCACACACACACAGACACCTCCGCCTTCATCACACACACACACACAAACACCTCCGCCTTCATCACACACACACACAAACACCTCCGCCTTCATCACACACACACACACACACACAAACACCTCCGCCTTCATCACACACACACACAAACACACACACAAACACCTCCGCCTTCATCACACACACACAGACACCTCCGCCTTCATCACACACACACAAACACCTCCGCCTTCATCACACACACAAACACCTCCACCTTCATCACACACACACACACCTCCGCCTTCATCACACACACACACAAACACCTCCGCCTTCATCACACACACACACACACACAAACACCTCCGCCTTCATCACACACACACACACACACAAACACCTCCGCCTTCATCACACACACACACACACAAACACCTCCGCCTTCATCACACACACACACACAAACACCTTCGCCTTCATCACACACACACACACAAACACCTCCGCCTTCATCACACACACACAAACACCTCCGCCTTCATCACACACACACACACACAAACACCTCCGCCTTCATCACACACACACAAACACCTCCGCCTTCATCACACACACACACACACACACAGACACCTTCGCCTTCATCACACACACACACACACACACACAAACACCTCCGCCTTCATCACACACACACACAAACACCTCCGCCTTCATCACACACACACACACACAAACACCTCCGCCATCATCACACACACACACACAGACACCTCCGCCTTCATCACACACACACACACACACACACAAACACCTCCGCCTTCATCACACACACAGACACCTTCGCCTTCATCACACACACACACACACACAAACACCTCCGCCTTCATCACACACACACAGACACCTTCGCCTTCATCACACACACACACACACAGACACCTTCGCCTTCATCACACACACACACACAAACACCTCCGCCTTCATCACACACACATAAACAACTCCGCCTTCATCACACACACACACACACACAAACACCTCCGCCTTCATCACACACACACACAAACACCTCCGCCTTCATCACACACACACACATAAACACCTCCGCCTTCATCACACACACACACACACACAAACACCTCCGCCTTCATCACACACACACACACACAAACACCTCCGCCTTCATCACACACACACACACACACACACACACAGACACCTTCGCCTTCATCACACACACACACACACACAAACACCTCCGCCTTCATCACACACACACACACACACACAAACACCTCCGCCTTCATCACACACACACACACAAACACCTCCGCCTTCATCACACACACACACACAGACACCTCCGCCTTCATCACACACACACACACACAAACACCTCCGCCTTCATCACACACACACACACACAAACACCTCCGCCTTCATCACACACACACACACAAACACCTCCGCCTTCATCACACACACAGACACCTTCGCCTTCATCACACACACACACACACACACACAAACACCTCCGCCTTCATCACACACACACAAACACCTCCGCCTTCATCACACACACACAAACACCTCCGCCTTCATCACACACACACACACACACAGACACCTTCGCCTTCATCACACACACACACACAAACACCTCCGCCTTCATCACACACACACACACACACACACACAGACACCTTCGCCTTCATCACACACACACACACACAAACACCTCCGCCTTCATCACACACACACACACACAAACACCTCCGCCTTCATCACACACACACACACACAAACACCTCCGCCTTCATCACACACACACACACACAAACACCTCCGCCTTCATCACACACACACACACACACACAGACACCTTCGCCTTCATCACACACACACACACAAACACCTCCGCCTTCATCACACACACACACACAAACACCTCCGCCTTCATCACACACACACACACACACACACAA
Source organism: Hemibagrus wyckioides (assembly GCF_019097595.1). Taxonomy (NCBI): domain Eukaryota; kingdom Metazoa; phylum Chordata; class Actinopteri; order Siluriformes; family Bagridae; genus Hemibagrus; species Hemibagrus wyckioides. The sequence goes on along the minus strand of NC_080730.1, from coordinate 222,509 downwards.
ACACCTCCGCCTTCATCACACACACACACAAACACCTCCGCCTTCATCACACACACACACACACACAGACACCTTCGCCTTTATCACACACACACACACACACACACACAAACACCTCCGTCTTCATCACACACACACACACAAACACCTCCGCCTTCATCACACACACACACACACAGACACCTTCGCCTTCATCACACACACACACACACACACACACAAACACCTCCGTCTTCATCACACACACACACACAAACACCTCCGCCTTCATCACACACACACACACACAGACACCTTCGCCTTCATCACACACACACACACACACAGACACCTTCGCCTTTATCACACACACACACACACAAACACCTCCGCCTTCATCACACACACACACACAAACACCTCCGCCTTCATCACACACACACACACACAGACACCTTCGCCTTCATCACACACACACACACACCCACAAACACCTCCGCCTTCATCACACACACACACACACACAAACACCTCCGCCTTCATCACACACACACACACAAACACCTCCGCCTTCATCACACACACATAAACACCTCCGCCTTCATCACACACACACACACACAAACACCTCCGCCTTCATCACACACACACACACACACACACACAAACACCTCCGCCTTCATCACACACACACACAAACACCTCCGCCTTCATCACACACACACACACACACACACAGACACCTTCGCCTTCATCACACACACACACACACCCACAAACACCTCCGCCTTCATCACACACACACACACACACACACAGACACCTTCGCCTTCATCACACACACACACACACACACACACACAAACATCTCCGCCTTCATCACACACACACACACACACACACACACAGACACCTTCGCCTTCATCACACACACACACACACCCACAAACACCTCCGCCTTCATCACACACACACACACACACACACAGACACCTTCGCCTTCATCACACACACACACACACACACACAAACATCTCCGCCTTCATCACACACACACACACACACACACACACAGACACCTTCGCCTTCATCACACACACACACACACCCACAAACACCTCCGCCTTCATCACACACACACACACACACACACAAACACCTCCGCCTTCATCACACACACACACACACACACAGACACCTTCGCCTTCATCACACACACACACACACCCACAAACACCTCCGCCTTCATCACACACACACACACACACACAGACACCTTCGCCTTCATCACACACACACACACACACACACACACAAACACCTCCGCCTTCATCACACACACACACACAAACACCTCCGCCTTCATCACACACACACACAAACACCTCCGCCTTCATCACACACACACACACACAAACACCTCCGCCTTCATCACACACACACACACAAACACCTCCGCCTTCATCACACACACACACAAACACCTCCGCCTTCATCACACACACACACACACACAAACACCTCCGCCTTCATCACACACACACACACACAGACACCTCCGCCTTCATCACACACACACAAACACCTCCGCCTTCATCACACACACACACACACAAACACCTCCGCCTTCATCACACACACACACACACAAACACCTCCGCCTTCATCACACACACACACACACAAACACCTCCGCCTTCATCACACACACACACACACACAGACACCTTCGCCTTTATCACACACACACAAACACCTCCACCTTTATCACACACACACAAACACCTCCGCCTTCATCACACACACACACACACAGACACCTTCGCCTTCATCACACACACACACACAAACACCTCCGCCTTCATCACACACACACACACACACACACACAGACACCTTCGCCTTCATCACACACACACACACACAAACACCTCCGCCTTCATCACACACACACACACACAAACACCTCCGCCTTCATCACACACACACACACACAAACACCTCCGCCTTCATCACACACACACACACACAAACACCTCCGCCTTCATCACACACACACACACACACACAGACACCTTCGCCTTCATCACACACACACACACACACAAACACCTCCGCCTTCATCACACACACACACACAAACACCTCCGCCTTCATCACACACACACACACAAACACCTCCGCCTTCATCACACACACACACACACAAACACCTCCGCCTTCATCACACACACACACACACACAAACACCTCCGCCTTCATCACACACACACACACACACAGACACCTTCGCCTTTATCACACACACACACAAACACCTCCGTCTTCATCACACACACACACACAAACACCTCCGCCTTCATCACACACACACACACACAGACACCTTCGCCTTCATCACACACACACACACACACACAAACACCTCCGCCTTCATCACACACACACACACACAGACACCTTCGCCTTTATCACACACACACACACACAAACACCTCCGCCTTCATCACACACACACACACAAACACCTCCGCCTTCATCACACACACACACACACAGACACCTTCGCCTTCATCACACACACACACACACACACAAACACCTCCGCCTTCATCACACACACACACACACACAGACACATTCGCCTTCATCACACACACACACACATACACCCACACAAACACCTCGCCTTCATCACACACACATAAACACCTCCGCCTTCATCACACACACACACACACAAACACCTCCGCCTTCATCACACACACACACACACACACACACAAACACCTCCGCCGTCATCACACACACACACACACACACAGACACCTTCGCCTTCATCACACACACACACACACCCACAAACACCTCCGCCTTCATCACACACACACACACACACACACACACAGACACCTTCGCCTTCATCACACACACACACACACACACACAAACATCTCCGCCTTCATCACACACACACACACACACACACACACAGACACCTTCGCCTTCATCACACACACACACACACACACCCACAAACACCTCCGCCTTCATCACACACACACACACACACACACACAGACACCTTCGCCTTCATCACACACACACACACACCCACAAACACCTCCGCCTTCATCACACACACACACACACACACACACACAGACACCTTCGCCTTCATCACACACACACACACACACACACACAAACATCTCCGCCTTCATCACACACACACACACAGACACCTTCGCCTTCATCACACACACACACACACACACACACAAACATCTCCGCCTTCATCACACACACACACACACACACACACACACACAAACACCTCCGCCTTCATCACACACACACACAAACACCTCCGCCTTCATCACACACACACACACACACACAAACACCTCCGCCTTCATCACACACACACACACAAACACCTCCGCCTTCATCACACACACACACACACACAGACACCTTCGCCTTCATCACACACACACACAAACACCTCCGCCTTCATCACACACACACACACACACACAAACACCTCCGCCTTCATCACACACACACACACAAACACCTCCGCCTTCATCACACACACACACACACACAGACACCTTCGCCTTCATCACACACAAACACACAAACACCTCCGCCTTCATCACACACACACACACACACACAAACACCTCCGCCTTCATCACACACACACACACAAACACACACACAGACACCTTCGCCTTCATCACACACACACACACACCCACAAACACCTCCGCCTTCATCACACACACACACACACACACAGACACCTTCGCCTTCATCACACACACACACACACATAGACACCTCCGCCTTCATCACACACACACACACACACACACACAAACACCTCTGCCTTCATCACACACACACACAAACACCTCCGCCTTCATCACACACACACACACACACAAACACCTCCGCCTTCATCACACACACACACACAAACACCTCCGCCTTCATCACACACACACACACACACAGACACCTTCGCCTTCATCACACACACACACACACACACAAACACCTCCGCCTTCATCACACACACACAAACACCTCCGCCTTCATCACACACACACACACACACACACACAAACACCTCCGCCTTCATCACACACACACACACACAAACACCTCCGCCTTCATCACACACACACAAACACCTCCGCCTTCATCACACACACACACACACAAACACCTCCGCCTTCATCACACACACACAAACACCTCCACCTTCATCACACACACACACACACACACACACAGACACCTTCGCCTTCATCACACACACACACAAACACCTCCGCCTTCATCACACACACACACACACACACACAAACACCTCCGCCTTCATCACACACACACACACACAGACACCTTCGCCTTCATCACACACACACACACACAGACACCTTCGCCTTCATCACACACACACACCCACACAAACACCTCCGCCTTCATCACACACACAAACACCTCCGCCTTCATCACACACACACACACACACAAACACCTCCGCCTTCATCACACACACACACACACAAACACCTCCGCCTTCATCACACACACAGACACCTTCGCCTTCATCACACACACACACAGACACCTTCCCCTTTATCACACACACACAAACACCTCCACCTTTATCACACACACACACACACAAACACCTCCGTCTTCATCACACACACACACACACACACAGAAACACCTCCGTCTTCATCACACACACACACACACACAGACACCTTCGCCTTCATCACACACACACACACACACACAAACACCTCCGCCTTCATCACACACACACACACAAACACCTCCGCCTTCATCACACACACACACACACAGACACCTTCGCCTTCATCACACACACACACACACACCCACACAAACACCTCCGCCTTCATCACACACACACACACACAGACACATTCGCCTTCATCACACACACAGACACACACACACAGACACCTTCGCCTTCATCACACACACACACACACACAAACACCTCCGCCTTCATCACACACACACACAAACACCTCTGCCTTCATCACACACACACACAAACACCTCCGCCTTCATCACACACACACACACACAAACACCTCTGCCTTCATCACACACACACACAAACACCTCCGCCTTCATCACACACACACACACACAAACACCTCTGCCTTCATCACACACACACACAAACACCTCTGCCTTCATCACACACACACACACACAGACACCTTCGCCTTCATCACACACACACACACACAAACAAACACCTCCGCCTTCATCACACACACACACACACACACACAGACACCTTCGCCTTCATCACACACACACACACACCCACACAAACACCTCCGCCTTCATCACACACACACACACACACAAACACCTCCGCCTTCATCACACACACACACACACACAAACACCTCCGCCTTCATCACACACACACACACAAACACCTCCGCCTTCATCACACACACACACAAACACCTCCGCCTTCATCACACACACACACACACACACACACACAAACAAACACCTCCGCCTTCATCACACACACACACACACACACACACACACACAGACACCTTCGCCTTCATCACACACACACACACACACACACACAAACATCTCCGCCTTCATCACACACACACACACACACACACACACACAGACACCTTCGCCTTCATCACACACACACACACACCCACAAACACCTCCGCCTTCATGACACACACACACACACACACACACAGACACCTTCGCCTTCATCACACACACACACACACACACCCACAAACACCTCCGCCTTCATCACACACACACACACACACACACAGACACCTTCGCCTTCATCACACACACACACACCCACAAACACCTCCGCCTTCATCACACACACACACACACACACACAGACACCTTCGCCTTCATCACACACACACACACACACACACACAAACATCTCCGCCTTCATCACACACACACACACACACACAAACACCTCCGCCTTCATCACACACACACACAAACACCTCCGCCTTCATCACACACACACACACACAAACACCTCCGCCTTCATCACACACACACACAAACACCTTCGCCTTCATCACACACAAACACACAAACACCTCCGCCTTCATCACACACACACACACACACACAAACACCTCCGCCTTCATCACACACACACACAAAAACCTCCGCCTTCATCACACACACACACACACACACACAAACACCTCCGCCTTCATCACACACACACACACACACAAACACCTCCGCCTTCATCACACACACACACACACACACACACAAACACCTCCGCCTTCATCACACACACACACACACAAACACCTCCGCCTTCATCACACACACAAACACCTCCGCCTTCATCACACACACACACACACAAACACCTCCGCCTTCATCACACACACACACACAAACACACACACAGACACCTTCGCCTTCATCACACACACACACACACCCACAAACACCTCCGCCTTCATCACACACACACACACACACAGACACCTCCGCCTTCATCACACACACACACACACACAGACACCTCCGCCTTCATCACACACACACACACACACACACACACAAACACCTCTGCCTTCATCACACACACACACAAACACCTCCGCCTTCATCACACACACACACACACACAAACACCTCCGCCTTCATCACACACACACACACAAACACCTCCGCCTTCATCACACACACACACACACACAGACACCTTCGCCTTCATCACACACACACACACACACACAAACACCTCCGCCTTCATCACACACACACACACACACACAAACACCTCCGCCTTCATCACACACACACACACACCCACAAACACCTCCGCCTTCATCACACACACACACACACACAGACACCTTCGCCTTCATCACACACACACACACACATAGACACCTCCGCCTTCATCACACACACACACACACACACACACACACACAAACACCTCTGCCTTCATCACACACACACACAAACACCTCCGCCTTCATCACACACACACACACACACAAACACCTCCGCCTTCATCACACACACACACACACACACACACACAAACACCTCTGCCTTCATCACACACACACACAGACACCTTCGCCTTCATCACACACACACACACACCCACAAACACCTCCGCCTTCATCACACACACACACACACAGACACCTCCGCCTTCATCACACACACACACACACACAGACACCTCCGCCTTCATCACACACACACACACACACACACACACAAACACCTCTGCCTTCATCACACACACACACAAACACCTCCGCCTTCATCACACACACACACACACACAAACACCTCCGCCTTCATCACACACACACACACAAACACCTCCGCCTTCATCACACACACACACACACAAACACCTCCGCCTTCATCACACACACACAAACACCTCCGCCTTCATCACACACACACACACACAGACACCTTCGCCTTCATCACACACACACACACACACACAAACACCTCCGCCTTCATCACACACACACACAAACACCTCCGCCTTCATCACACACACACACAGACACCTCCGCCTTCATCACACACACACACACACACAAACACCTCCGCCTTCATCACACACACACACACACACACACACAGACACCTTCGCCTTCATCACACACACACACACACACACACACACAAACACCTTCGCCTTCATCACACACACACACACACACACACAAACACCTCCGCCTTCATCACACACACACACACACACACACACACACAGACACCTTCGCCTTCATCACACACACACACACACACACACAAACACCTTCGCCTTCATCACACACACACACACACACATACAAACACCTCCGCCTTCATCACACACACACACACACACACACAAACACCTCCGCCTTCATCACACACACACACACACACACACACACCTCCGCCTTCATCACACACACACACACACACACACACAAACACCTCCGCCTTCATCACACACACACACAAACACACAAACACCTCCGCCTTCATCACACACACACACACAAACACCTCCGCCTTCATCACACACACACACACAAACACCTCCGCCTTCATCACACACACACACACAGACACCTCCGCCTTCATCACACACACACACACACACACACACAAACACCTCCGCCTTCATCACACACACACAAACACCTCCGCCTTCATCACACACACACACACACCTCCGCCTTCATCACACACACACAAACACCTCCGCCTTCATCACACACACACACACACACACACAGACACCTTCGCCTTCATCACACACACACACACAAACACCTCCGCCTTCATCACACACACACACACACACACACAAACACCTCCGCCTTCATCACACACACACACACACAGACACCTTCGCCTTCATCACACACACACACACACAGACACCTTCGCCTTCATCACACACACACACACACACAAACACCTCCGCCTTCATCACACACACAAACACCTCCGCCTTCATCACACACACACACACACAAACACCTCCGCCTTCATCACACACACACACACACAAACACCTCCGCCTTCATCACACACACACACACAGACACCTCCGCCTTCATCACACACACACACACACACAGACACCTTCGCCTTTATCACACACACACAAACACCTCCACCTTTATCACACACACACACACACAAACACCTCCGTCTTCATCACACACACACACACACACACAGAAACACCTCCGTCTTCATCACACACACACACACACACAGACACCTTCGCCTTCATCACACACACACACACACACACAAACACCTCCGCCTTCATCACACACACACACACAAACACCTTCGCCTTCATCACACACACACACACACACAGACACCTTCGCCTTCATCACACACACACACACACACCCACACAAACACCTCCGCCTTCATCACACACACACACACACAGACACATTCGCCTTCATCACACACACAGACACACACACACAGACACCTTCGCCTTCATCACACACACACACACACACCCACACAAACACGTCCGCCTTCATCACACACACACACAAACACCTCCGCCTTCATCACACACACACACAAACACCTCCGCCTTCATCACACACACACACACACAAACACCTCCGCCTTCATCACACACACACACAAACACCTCCGCCTTCATCACACACACACACACACAGACACCTTCGCCTTCATCACACACACACACACACAAACAAACACCTCCGCCTTCATCACACACACACACACACACACACAGACACCTTCGCCTTCATCACACACACACACACACAAACACCTCCGCCTTCATCACACACACACACACAAACACCTCCGCCTTCATCACACACACACACACACACACAAACACCTCCGCCTTCATCACACACACACACACAAACACCTCCGCCTTCATCACACACACACACAAACACCTCCGCCTTCATCACACACACACACACACACACACACACAAACACCTCCGCCTTCATCACACACACACACACACACACACACACACAAACACCTCCGCCTTCATCACACACACACACACACACACAAACACCTCCGCCTTCATCACACACACACACAAACACCTCCGCCTTCATCACACACACACACACACAAACACCTCCGCCTTCATCACACACACACACACACACACAAACACCTCCGCCTTCATCACACACACACACACACACACACACACACAGACACCTTCGCCTTCATCACACACACACACACACACACACACACACAAACACCTCCGCCTTCATCACACACACACACACACACACACAAACACCTCCGCCTTCATCACACACACACACAAACACCTCCGCCTTCATCACACACACACACACAAACACCTCCGCCTTCATCACACACACACACACAAACACCTCCGCCTTCATCACACACACACACACAAACACCTCCGCCTTCATCACACACACACAAACACCTCCGCCTTCATCACACACACACACACACACAGACACCTTCGCCTTCATCACACACACACAAACACCTCCGCCTTCATCACACACACACACAAACACCTCCGCCTTCATCACACACACACACACACACACACAAACACCTCCGCCTTCATCACACACCCACACACACACAAACACCTCCGCCTTCATCACACACACACACAAACACCTCCGCCTTCATCACACACACACACAAACACCTCCGCCTTCATCACACACACACACACAAACACCTCCGCCTTCATCACACACACACACACAAACACCTCCGCCTTCATCACACACACACAAACACCTCCGCCTTCATCACACACACACACACACACACACACAAACACCTCCGCCTTCATCACACACACACACACAAACACCTCCGCCTTCATCACACACACACACACAAACACCTCCGCCTTCATCACACACACACAAACACCTCCGCCTTCATCACACACACACACACACAGACACCTTCGCCTTCATCACACACACACAAACACCTCCGCCTTCATCACACACACACACAAACACCTCCGCCTTCATCACACACACACACACACACACACAAACACCTCCGCCTTCATCACACACACACACAAACACCTCCGCCTTCATCACACACACACACACACAAACACCTCCGCCTTCATCACACACACACACAAACACCTCCGCCTTCATCTCACACACACACACAAACACCTCCGCCTTCATCACACACACACACAAACACCTCCGCCTTCATCACACACACAAACACCTCCGCCTTCATCACACACACACACAAACACCTCCGCCTTCATCACACACACACACACACACACACAAACACACACACAAACACCTCCACCTTCATCACACACACACACAAACACACACACAAACACCTCCGCCTTCATCACACACACACACACACAAACACCTCCGCCTTCATCACACACACACACAAACACACACACAAACACCTCCGCCTTCATCACACACACAGACAACTCCGCCTTCATTACACACACACACACACACAAACACCTCCGCCTTCATCACACACACACACACACAAACACCTCCGCCTTCATCACACACACACAAACACCTCCGCCTTCATCACACACACACACACACACACACACACACAGACACACACACACAGACACCTCCGCCTTCATCACACACACACACAAACACCTCCGCCTTCATCACACACACACACACAAACAACTCCGCCTTCATCACACACACACACACACACACACACACAAACACCTCCGCCTTCATCACACACACACACACACACAAACACCTCCGCCTTCATCACACACACACACACACACACAAACACCTCTGCCTTCATCACACACACACACACACAAACACCTCCGCCTTCATCACACACACACACACACACACAAACACCTCCGCCTTCATCACACACACACAAACACCTCCGCCTTCATCACACACACACACACACCTCCGCCTTCATCACACACACACACACACACACACAGACACACACAAACACCTCCGCCTTCATCACACACACACACACACACACACAGACACCTTCATGCCATTCATCACACACACACACACACCCACACAAACACCTCCGCCTTCATCACACACACACACACAAACACCTCCGCCTTCATCACACACACACACACACACAAACACCTCCGCCTTCATCACACACACACACACAAACACCTCCGCCTTCATCACACACACAAACACCTCCGCCTTCATCACACACACACACGCACACACACACACAAACAAAACACCTCCGCCTTCATCACACACACACACACACACACACACACACACACACAGACACCTTACTATCACACACACACACACACACACACACAAACATCTCCGCCTTCATCACACACACACACACACACACACACAAACACCTCTGCGCTTCATCACACACACACACACACCCACAAACACTCTCCGCCTTCATGACACACACACACACACACACACACACAAACACCTCCGCCTTCATCACACACACACACACACACACACACAAACACCTCCGCCTTCATCACACACACACACACACAAACACCTCCGCCTTCATCACACACACACACACACACACACACACACACAAACACCTCCGCCTTCATCACACACACACACACACACACCTCCGCCTTCATCACACACACACACACACACACACACAAACACCTCCGCCTTCATCACACACACACACAAACACACAAACACCTCCGCCTTCATCACACACACACACACACACACACACAAACACCTCCGCCTTCATCACACACACACACAAACACCTCCGCCTTCATCACACACACACCCACACACACACAAACACCTCCGCCTTCATCACACACACACACACACAAACACCTCCGCCTTCATCACACACACACACACACACACACACACAAACACCTCCGCCTTCATCACACACACAAACACCTCCGCCTTCATCACACACACACACACACACACACAAACACCTCCGCCTTCATCACACACACACACACACAGACACCTTCGCCTTCATCACACACACACACACACACAAACACCTCCGCCTTCATCACACACACACACAAACACCTCTGCCTTCATCACACACACACACAAACACCTCCGCCTTCATCACACACACACACACACAAACACCTCTGCCTTCATCACACACACACACAAACACCTCCGCCTTCATCACACACACACACACACAGACACCTTCGCCTTCATCACACACACACACACACAAACAAACACCTCCGCCTTCATCACACACACACACACACACACAGACACCTTCGCCTTCATCACACACACACACACACCCACACAAACACCTCCGCCTTCATCACACACACACACACAAACACCTCCGCCTTCATCACACACACACACACACACACACACCTCCGCCTTTCATCACACACACACACACAAACACTCTCTGCCTTCATCACACACACACACAAACACCTCCATTCATCACACACACACACACACACACACACACAAACAAAACACCTCCGCCTTCATCACACACACACAAACACCTCCGCCTCATCATCACACACACACACACACACCTTTCCGCCTTCATCACACACACACACACACACACACACAAACACCTCCGCCTTCATCACACACACACACACACACACACACGACACCTTTCGCTTTCATCACACACACACACACACCACAAACACCTCCGCCTTCATGACACACACACACACACACACACACAGACACTCTCCGCCTTCATCACACACACACACACACACACCCACAAACACCTCCGCCTTCATCACACACACACACACACACAGACACCTTTCGCCTTCATCACACACACACACACCCACAAACACCTCCGCCTTCATCACACACACACACACACACACACACAGACACTCGCTTTCATCACACACACACACACACACACACACAAACATCTCCGCCTTCATCACACACACACACACACACACAAACACCTCCGCTTCATCACACACACACACAAACACTCTCCGCCTTCATCACACACACACACACACAAACACCTCCGCTTCATCACACACACACACAAACACCTTCCGCCTTCATCACACACAAACACACAAACACCTCCGCCTTCATCACACACACACACACACACACAAACACTCTCCGCTTCATCACACACACACACAAACACCTTCGCCTTCATCACACACACACACACACACACACAAACACCTCCGCCTTCATCACACACACATACAAACACCTCCGCCTTCATCACACACACACACACACACACACAAACACCTCCGCCTTCATCACACACACACACACAAACACCTCCGCCTTCATCACACACACACACACAGAGACCTTCGCCTTCATCACACACACACACACACAAACACCTCGCTTCATCACACACACACACACAAACACACACACAGACACCTCTCGCCTTCATCACACACACACACACACACAAACACTCTCCGCCTTCATCACACACACACACACACACACAGAACACTCTCCGCCTTTCATCACACACACACACACACACACACACACACACACACCTCCGCTTCATCACACACACACACACACACACACAAACACCTCTGCTTCTTTCATCACACACACACACAAACACTCTCCGCCTTCATCACACACACACACACACACAAACACCTCCGCTTCATCACACACACACACACACAAACACCTCCGCCTTTCATCACACACACACACACACACACAGACACCTCCGCTTCATCACACACACACACACACACACAAACACCTCCGCTTTCATCACACACACACACACACACAAACACCTCCGCCTTCATCACACACACACACACACCCACAAACACTCTCCGCTTTCATCACACACACACACACACACAGACACTCTCCGCCTTCATCACACACACACACACACACAGACACCTCCGCCTTTCATCACACACACACACACACACACACACACACACACACCTCTGCTCTTCATCTCACACACACACACAAACACTCTCCGCCTTCATCACACACACACACACACACAAACACCTCCGCCTTCATCACACACACACACACACACACACAAACACCTCTGCCTTCATCACACACACACACAGACACTCTTCGCCTTTCATCACACACACACACACACCCACAAACACCTCCGCTTTCATCACACACACACACACACACAGACACCTCCGCTTCATCACACACACACACACACACACAGACACCTCCGCCTTCATCACACACACACACACACACACACACAAACACCTCTGCCTTCATCATCACACACACACACAAACACCTCCGCTCTTCATCACACACACACACACACACAAACACCTCCGCCTTCATCACACACACACACACACAAACACCTCCGCTTTTCATCACACACACACACACACAAACACCTCCGCTTTTCATCACACACACACACAAACACTCTCAGCCTTCATCACACACACACACACACACACAGACACTCTTCGCTTCATCACACACACACACACACCCACACAAACACCTCCGCCTTCATCACACACACACACACAAACACCTCTCGCTTTTCATCACACACACACACACACACACAAACACCTCCGCCTTTTCATCACACACACACACACACACTGGACACTCTCATTTTCATCACACACAAACACTCTCCGCTTTTCATCACACACACACACACAAACACCTCCGCCTTCATCACACACACACACACAAACACCTCCGCTTCATCACACACACACACAAACACACCTCCGCTTCATCACACACACACACACACACACACACAGACACTTTTCGCCTTCATCACACACACACACACACACACAAACACCTCCGCCTTCATCACACACACACACACACACAAACACTCTCCGCCTTCATCACACACACACACACACACACACACAAACACCTCTCATCACACACACACACACACACACACACAAACACCTTCATCACACACACACACAAACACCTCCGCCTTCATCACACACACACACACACACACAAACACCTCCGCCTTCATCACACACACACACACAAACACCTCCGCCTTCATCACACACACACACACACACACACAAACACCTCCGCCTTCATCACACACACACACACAAACACCTCCGCCTTCATCACACACACACACACACACACACAAACACTCCGCTTTTCATCACACACACACACACACACACATATTCATCACACACACACACACACTCACCTTCATCACACACACACACACTGAAACCTCCGCTCTTTCATCACACACACACACACACACACAAACACTCTCCGCTTCATCACACACACACACACACACACAAACACTCCGCTTCATCACACACACACAAACACTCTCCGCTTCATCACACACACACACACACACACCTAGACACCCCCGCTTTTCATCACACACACACACACACAAACACCTCAAGCCTTCATCACACACACACACACACACACACAAACACCTCCGCCTTCATCACACACACACACACACACACCTCCGCTTCATCACACACACAAACACCTCATTCATCACACACACACACACAAACACCTCCTTTCATCACACACACACACACACATCAGCCTTCATCACACACACACACACACAAACACCTCCGCTTCTTCATCACACACACACACACACACACACAAACACCTCCGCCTTCATCACACACACACACACACACACACACCTCCGCCTTCATCACACACACACACACACACACACACACACACCTCCGCCTTCATCACACACACACACACACAAACACCTCTAAGCCCTTTCATCACACACACACACACAAACACCTCTCGCCTATCACACACACACACACACACACACACAAACACCTCCGCTTCATCACACACACACACACACACACACTATCACACAAACACTTCTAGGCTTCATCACACACACACACACAAACACCTCCAGCCTTCATCACACACACACACACACACACAAACACTCCGCTTTCATCACACACACACACACACAGACACCTTTCAGCCTTCATCACACACACACACACACCACAAACACCTCCAGCCTTCATCACACACACACACACACACACACACAAACACCTCCGCCTTCATCACACACACACACACACACAAACACCTTCATCACACACACACACACACACACACAGACACCTCTAAGCCTAATCACACACACACACACACACACACACACACACACAAACACCTCCTTCATCACACACACACACACAAACACCTCCGCTTTTCATCACACACACACACACAAACACCTCCGCCTTCATCACACACACACACAAACACCTCCTTCATCACACACACACACACACACAAACACTCTCCGCCTTCATCACACACACACACACAAACACCTCCGCTTTCATCACACACACACACACACACAAACACCTCCTTCATCACACACACACACACAAACACCTCCGCCTCTTCATCACACACACACACACAAACACCTCCGCCTTCATCACACACACACACACACAAACACCTCAGCCTTCATCACACACACACACACACACACACAAACACTCTCCGCTTCATCACACACACACACAGAAACACCTCCAGCCTTCACATCACACACACACACACACACACAAACACCTCCGCCTTCATCACACACACACACACACACAACACCTCCTTCATCACACACACACACACAAACACCTCCGCCTTCATCACACACACACACAAACACCTCCGCCTTCATCACACACACAAAACACCTCAGCCTTTCATCACACACACACACACACACACAAACACCTCCGCCTTCATCACACACACACACACACACACACCTCCGCCTTCATCACACACACACACACACACAAACACCTCCGCCTTCATCACACACTCACCCTACACCACACACAAACACCTCCGCCTTCATCACACACACACACAAACACCTCACATCACACACACACACAAACACCTCCGCCTTCATCACACACACACACACACTCACTGGACCTGTGTATTCAT
>NC_080730.1:185000-204695 GCF_019097595.1 Hemibagrus wyckioides | reverse complement strand
AAGCCCTAGCCTAGCCTGGCCTAAGCCTGCTGCCCACAGCCTAGCCTGGCCTGGCCTGGCCTGCTGCCCTAGCCTGGCCTAGCTGGCCTAGCCTGGCCCTGGCCTGGCCTGGCCTGGCCTGGCCTGGCCTGGCCTGGCCCTGGCCTGGCCTGGCCTGGCCTGGCCTGGCCTGGCCTGGCCTGGCCTGGCCTGGCCTGGCCTGGCCTGGCCTGGCCTGGCCTGGCCTGGCCTGGCCTGGCCTGGCCTGGCCTGGCCTGGCCTGGCCTGGCCTGGCCTGGCCTGGCCTGGCCTGGCCTGGCCTGGCCTGGCCTGGCCTGGCCTGGCCTGGCCTGGCCTGGCCTGGCCTGGCCTGGCCTGGCCTGGCCTGGCCTGGCCTGGCCTGGCCTGGCCTGGCCTGGCCTGGCCTGGCCTGGCCTGGCCTGGCCTGGCCTGGCCTGGCCTGGCCTGGCCTGGCCTGGCCTGGCCTGGCCTGGCCTGGCCTGGCCTGGCACAGCCTGGCACAGCCTGGCCTGGCACAGCACAGCCTGGCACTGGCACTGGCACTGGCCTGGCACTGGCACAGCACAGGCCTGGCCTGGCCTGGCCTGGCCTGGCCTGGCACAGCACAGCACAGCACAGCACAGCACAGCACAGCCTGGCACAGCACAGCACAGCCTGGCCTGGCCTGGCACAGCACAGCACAGCCTGGCCTGGCACAGCTGGCACAGCACAGCACAGCACAGCCTGGCACAGCACAGCACAGCACAGCACAGCACAGCACAGCTGGCACAGCACAGCACAGCACAGCACAGCCTGGCCTGGCACAGCACAGCACAGCACACAGGCCTGGCCTGGCACAGCACAGCACAGCACAGCACAGCACAGCACAGCACAGCACAGCACAGCACAGCACAGCCTGGCCTGGCCTGGCCTGGCCTGGCCTGGCCTGAGCCTGGCCTGGCCTGGCCTGGCCTGGCCTGGCCTGGCCTGGCCTGGCTGGCCTGGCCTGGCCTGGCCTGGCCTGGCCTGGCCTGGCCTGGCCTGGCCTGGCCTGGCCTGGCCTGGCCTGGCCTGGCCTGGCCTGGCCTGGCCTGGCCTGGCCTGGCCTGGCCTGGCCTGGCCTGGCCTGGCCTGGCCTGGCCTGGCCTGGCCTGGCCTGGCCTGGCCTGGCCTGGCCTGGCCTGGCCTGGCCTGGCCTGGCCTGGCCTGGCCTGGCCTGGCCTGGCCTGGCCTGGCCTGGCCTGGCCTGGCCTGGCCTGGCCTGGCCTGGCCTGGCCTGGCCTGGCCTGGCCTGGCCTGGCCTGGCCTGGCCTGGCCTGGCCTGGCCTGGCCTGGCCTGGCCTGGCCTGGCCTGGCCTGGCCTGGCCTGGCCTGGCCTGGCCTGGCCTGGCCTGGCCTGGCCTGGCCTGGCCTGGCCTGGCCTGGCCTGGCCTGGCCTGGCCTGGCCTGGCCTGGCCTGGCCTGGCCTGGCCTGGCCTGGCCTGGCCTGGCCTGGCCTGGCCTGGCCTGGCCTGGCCTGGCCTGGCCTGGCACAGCCTGGCCTGGCCTGGCCTGGCCTGGCCTGGCCTGGCCTGGCCTGGCCTGGCCTGGCCTGGCCTGGCCTGGCCTGGCCTGGCCTGGCCTGGCCTGGCCTGGCCTGGCCTGGCCTGGCCTGGCCTGGCCTGGCCTAGCCCTGGCCTGGCCTGGCCTGGCCTGGCCTGGCCTGGCCTGGCCTGGCCTGGCCTGGCCTGGCCTGGCCTGGCCTGGCCTGGCCTGGCCTGGCCTGGCCTGGCCTGGCCTGGCCTGGCCTGGCCTGGCCTGGCCTGGCCTGGCCTGGCCTGGCCTGGCCTGGCCTGGCCTGGCCTGGCCTGGCCTGGCCTGGCCTGGCCTGGCCTGGCCTGGCCTGGCCTGGCCTGGCCTGGCCTGGCCTGGCCTGGCCTGGCCTGGCCTGGCCTGGCCTGGCCTGGCCTGGCCTGGCCTGGCCTGGCCTGGCCTGGCCTGGCCTGGCCTGGCCTGGCCTGGCCTGGCCTGGCCTGGCCTGGCCTGGCCTGGCCTGGCCTGGCCTGGCACAGCCTGGCCTGGCCTGGCCTGGCACAGCCTGGCACAGCCTGGCCTGGCCTGGCACAGCACAGCCTGGCCTGGCCTGGCCTGGCACAGCCTGGCCTGGCCTGGCCTGGCCTGGCCTGGCCTGGCCTGGCCTGGCCTGGCCTGGCCTGGCCTGGCCTGGCCTGGCCTGGCCTGGCCTGGCCTGGCCTGGCCTGGCCTGGCCTGGCCTGGCCTGGCCTGGCCTGGCCTGGCCTGGCCTGGCCTGGCCTGGCCTGGCCTGGCCTGGCCTGGCCTGGCCTGGCCTGGCCTGGCCTGGCCTGGCCTGGCCTGGCCTGGCCTGCCTGGCCTGGCCTGGCCTGGCCTGGCCTGGCCTGGCCTGGCCTGGCCTGGCCTGGCCTGGCCTGGCCTGGCCTGGCCTGGCCTGGCCTGGCCTGGCCTGGCCTGGCCTGGCCTGGCCTGGCCTGGCCTGGCCTGGCCTGGCCTGGCCTGGCCTGGCCTGGCCTGGCCTGGCCTGGCCTGGCCTGGCCTGGCCTGGCCTGGCCTGGCCTGGCCTGGCCTGGCCTGGCCTGGCCTGGCCTGGCCTGGCCTGGCCTGGCCTGGCCTGGCCTGGCCTGGCCTGGCCTGGCCTGGCCTGGCCTGGCCTGGCCTGGCCTGGCCTGGCCTGGCCTGGCCTGGCCTGGCCTGGCCTGGCCTGGCCTGGCCTGGCCTGGCCTGGCCTGGCCTGGCCTGGCCTGGCCTGGCCTGGCCTGGCCTGGCCTGGCCTGGCCTGGCCTGGCCTGGCCTGGCCTGGCCTGGCCTGGCCTGGCCTGGCCTGGCCTGGCCTGGCCTGGCCTGGCCTGGCCTGGCCTGGCCTGGCCTGGCCTGGCCTGGCCTGGCCTGGCCTGGCCTGGCCTGGCCTGGCCTGGCCTGGCCTGGCCTGGCCTGGCCTGGCCTGGCCTGGCCTGGCCTGGCCTGGCCTGGCCTGGCCTGGCCTGGCCTGGCCTGGCCTGGCCTGGCCTGGCCTGGCCTGGCCTGGCCTGGCCTGGCCTGGCCTGGCCTGGCCTGGCCTGGCCTGGCCTGGCCTGGCCTGGCCTGGCCTGGCCTGGCCTGGCCTGGCCTGGCCTGGCCTGGCCTGGCCTGGCCTGCCTGGCCTGGCCTGGCCTGGCCTGGCCTGGCCTGGCCTGGCCTGGCCTGGCCTGGCCTGGCCTGGCCTGGCCTGGCCTGGCCTGGCCTGGCCTGGCCTGGCCTGGCCTGGCCTGGCCTGGCCTGGCCTGGCCTGGCCTGGCCTGGCCTGGCCTGGCCTGGCCTGGCCTGGCCTGGCCTGGCCTGGCCTGGCCTGGCCTGGCCTGGCCTGGCCTGGCCTGGCCTGGCCTGGCCTGGCCTGGCCTGGCCTGGCCTGGCCTGGCCTGGCCTGGCCTGGCCTGGCCTGGCCTGGCCTGGCCTGGCCTGGCCTGGCCTGGCCTGGCCTGGCCTGGCCTGGCCTGGCCTGGCCTGGCCTGGCCTGGCCTGGCCTGGCCTGGCCTGGCCTGGCCTGGCCTGGCCTGGCCTGGCCTGGCCTGGCCTGGCCTGGCCTGGCCTGGCCTGGCCTGGCCTGGCCTGGCCTGGCCTGGCCTGGCCTGGCCTGGCCTGGCCTGGCCTGGCCTGGCCTGGCCTGGCCTGGCCTGGCCTGGCCTGGCCTGGCCTGGCCTGGCCTGGCCTGGCCTGGCCTGGCCTGGCCTGGCCTGGCCTGGCCTGGCCTGGCCTGGCCTGGCCTGGCCTGGCCTGGCCTGGCCTGGCCTGGCCTGGCCTGGCACAGCCTGGCCTGGCCTGGCCTGGCCTGGCCTGGCACAGCCTGGCCTGGCCTGGCCTGGCCTGGCCTGGCCTGGCCTGGCCTGGCCTGGCCTGGCCTGGCCTGGCCTGGCCTGGCCTGGCCTGGCCTGGCCTGGCCTGGCCTGGCCTGGCCTGGCCTGGCCTGGCCTGGCCTGGCCTGGCCTGGCCTGGCCTGGCCTGGCCTGGCCTGGCCTGGCCTGGCCTGGCCTGGCCTGGCTGGCACAGCACAGCCTGGCCTGGCCTGGCCTGGCCTGGCCTGGCCTGGCCTGGCCTGGCCTGGCCTGGCCTGGCCTGGCCTGGCCTGGCCTGGCCTGGCCTGGCCTGGCCTGGCCTGGCCTGGCCTGGCCTGGCCTGGCCTGGCCTGGCCTGGCACAGCCTGGCCTGGCACAGCCTGGCCTGGCCTGGCCTGGCCTGGCCTGGCCTGGCCTGGCCTGGCCTGGCACAGCCTGGCCTGGCACAGCCTGGCCTGGCCTGGCCTGGCCTGGCCTGGCCTGGCCTGGCCTGGCTGGCCTGGCCTGGCTGGCCTGGCCTGGCCTGGCCTGGCCTGGCCTGGCCTGGCCTGGCCTGGCTGGCCTGGCCTGGCCTGGCCTGGCCTGGCCTGGCCTGGCCTGGCCTGGCCTGGCCTGGCCTGGCCTGGCCTGGCCTGGCCTTGGCCTGGCCTGGCCTGGCCTGGCCTGGCCTGGCCTACTGGCCTGGCCTGGCCTAGCCTGGCCTAACCTACACTGGCCTGGCCTGGCTGGCCTGACCTGGCCTGGCCTAACCTAACCTGACCTGACCTGACCTGACTAGCCTGGCCTCCTCTTAGCCTAACAGCCTAACCTGGCACACCTAACCTACCTACCTGACCTAACCCCTAACCCTAACCCCTAACCTTACATCTAACCCTAACCCTAAACCCTAACTCCAACCCTTAACCCTAATCCTAATTCCTAACCCTAAGCTTTCCAATGGTACCAGCCACGTCTCTCTACGACCGGAGATACAGAAAAAAAGATTTCCAGGGCTGATATCTCGGGAACAGCAGGATGCAATTGGTACCATTGGATCCGGCACCCCCGAAAATGGGGGTGTAGAGCCAAATTTCGTCACTGTATGACCTTCCTAGGGTTAGGGTTAGGGTTAGGGTTAGGCTAACCCTAACCGAGACCATTCGAAACCATTTACATCAGCGTGGTCTGCATGCTAGACGACCTGCAAGGGTACCTGACCACACCACTAGGCACAGGCGTCATCGTCTTGCATGGGCCAGCTGGATGAGCGACCAATGGGCCTCAGTTCTATTCTCTGATGAAAGTCGATTCACGTTGAGCAGAAATGATGGCCGCCAACGATATTGGAGACGTCAAGGAGAACACTATGTATCAGCCACTGCTGTCACCAGATGAGCCTTTGTGGTGGTGGTGTTATAGTCTGGGCAGGTGTGTCTACTCAATACAGAACTGCCCTACATCTTGTGAATGGTACAATGACAAGCCAATATTACCTGAATAACATCATTAATCCAGGCATTGTGCCCCTGCATGAACAACACAGGCCTAATTTCATCTTCATGGATGACAATGCTCCAGCTCATCGAGGTCGCATCATTAGGGAATGGCTGCTGGAGGCTGGGGTACCTCAAATGGAGTGGCCTGCACTTTCTCCAGACCTGAATCCCATAGGTTTTCTATGGGATTCGCCGTGTAGAGGCTCGTAACCCTGCACCCCAGAACCTCAATGACCTGAGGGCCGCCCTTCAAGAAGAGTGGAAGTCGACTCGTGAACAGCATGAGACATAGTTATCAAGCTGTAATTGATGGTCAAGGGCACATGATAAATTATTGAGACATTGAGATTTTTTGTTGTGGTATACCCCCCACTGTTGTTGGCGTTTGTTTCAATAAATTGTTTGAGATGAGGAAATCACCATTGCATGCTTCTACTTAAATGCCCTACTTTCATGATATAATATCACTGTAGTGAGAACTTTTTACATTTTCCATAAGTTTCACCCAAAATCCAAATATCCTTGATTTTTTGTGAGTAGTGTAACAGTGGAAGCTAATACCATGTTTACAAATATCATTGGGAAGCATATATAAGGAGAAAAGCAGTGGGCCTACCGATCAGAAAAAATAACGATCATGATCAGTCAAATAAGACCTGAGCCAGGAGAGGGCTATTTCCTTTAACACCAATGAACTAACATCGAGCAACACCAGTAAGAACAGACAACCCTGATCAGTGCTGGGTTAGGGTTAACTCTGAACCAGTGCTGTCTCTGTGCTATGAAGAAGTCTAAATCCTGACTGATACATTTCATGAATGTTATTCCTATGTTGGTCTGAAAATAACTGCTGTGCTACAGCCTTTTCTAGGATCTTGGAGATGAAGGGCAGGTTCAATATTGGACTATAGTTGGATAGTTGGACAGCTGACGGGGGTCGAGGTCCGATTTTTTAATAAGGACTTTAATAATCTCTAGTTTAAAAGAATTAGGCACATGGCCAGTGCTAAGAAAAGAATTTATCATTTTTAGAAGGAGTTCAGTAGCTACTGGTTATATTTGTTTAAGGAAACATGTGGGTAAGGGATCTAGAATGCAGAGTAATAGTTTTGGAAAATAAATTAATGAAATTAGATCAGGTTCTTGAATGGGAACAAAGCATTCTAAGCTCTGATCATAAATAGCTATATTATCTACAGAATTATCTATCCAATTGTTCGTTGTTAAATATTTAGTTTGAATTTTTTGCCATTTTCATCCCTTCATCGCAAGTCATTAATGTTGCATATAGATGGTGTGTACTTTTCTACAGTGGCAGAGAGATTCGCTGATCTATCAGTACTAAGAGACTTTTTGTAGCTCAGAAGGCTTTTTGCACACTAATTAAAATATTGATAATGTAGTTTAACACTATTTACGTTCTAGTATCCTGCTGATTGTTTTAAGGTTTGTGTGTGGTCACTCTACCAGGGTGCTAGTTTCTTCTCTTTAATCTTCGCTTTGGGGTCAATCCAATCATGGATAATAATTCTGGGAGACTATTGTTAAATCTTTCTGCAGTAGAAGATGTAAATACAGTGGGTAAAATAAGTTTTGTATGTATAACCATTTTTTTCAGTAAATATACACCAATTAGCCATAACATTTTGATCACCTGCTTAATATTGTGTTAGTCCCTCTTTTGCTGCCAAAACAGCACTGATCCCTTGATAGACTGCACTAGATCCCTAAAGGTGTCCTGTGTTATCTGGCACCAAGATGTTAGCAGCAGATCCTCCAAGTCCTGTAAGTTTCGGGGTGGGGGCTCCATGGATTGAACTTATTTGTCCAGCACATTCCACAGATGCTGGATTGGATTGAGATCTGGGGAATTTGGAGGCCGACACCTCAAACTCGTTGTTGTGCTCATCAAACCATTCCTGAACCACTTTTGGCTTGTGGCACGGCGCATTATCCTGCTGAAAGAGGCCATAGCCATCAGGAAATACTGTTTCCATGAACAGGTGTAGATGGTCTGCAACAATGCTTAGGTAGGTGGGACGTGTCAAAACATCCACATGGATGGCAGGACCCAAGGTTTCCCAGCAAACCATTGCCCAAAGCAGGACATTGCTTTGTCTCGCCTTCTTCCCTTAGTGCATCCTGGTGCCATGAGTAAGAGACACACATGCACCCAGCCATCCACGTGATGTTTTTTTTTTTACAAGTTTCATCAGACCAGGCCACCTTCTTCCATTGCCCCTTGGTCCAGTTCTGATGCTCACATGCCCACTGTTGGTGCTTTTGGCAGTGCACAGGGGTCAGCACGGGCACCCTGACCAGTCTGCAGCTATGCAACCCCATATGCAACAAACTGTGATGCACTGTGTATTCTGACCCCTTTCTATCAGAACCAGCATTAGCTTCTTCAGCAATTTGAGCAACAGTAGCTTGTCTGTTGGATCGGACCACACAGGCCAGCCTTTGCTCCCCACATGCATCATTGGGCCTTGGTCACCAATGAACCTGTTGCTGGTTCACCAATATTCCTTTCTTGGACCACTTTTGATAGATACTGACCACTGCAGAACACCCCACAAGAGCTGCAGTTTTGGAGATGCTCTGATCCAGTGGTCTAGCCATCACAATTTGGCCCTTGTCAAACTCACTCAATTCCTTACACTTGTCCATTTTTCCTGCTTCTAACATCAACTTTGAGGACAAAATGTTCACTTGCTGCCTAATATATCCCACCCACTGCCATGATGAGAAGATACTCAGTCTCATTCACTTCACCTGGCACTGCTCACAAATTTATGGCTGATTGGTGTATTTCTAAAGGTGCTATTGACATGAAATTTTCACCAGATGCTAGTAACAACCCATGCAATCCACACATGCAAAGAAATCAAACCATAGATGTCCATAAATTATGTGTAACAATATGAAATTACCTGACTTGAATCCAACTAAAGGTCAGAGTTCATAGAAGAGACTCACGGAACCTTCAAGATTTGAAGATGTGAAGATATGTTTGTGTGGAAGAATGGGCCAAAATCACACCTGAGAAATCCAACTAGTTTCTCCACACAGGATGCATCTTGAAACTGTCTCTTCCAGCAGCAGCCGGTCAATAGGAGCACTGGCACTCCACCCCCTCAGAGAAAACTACTTTAACATGTTAACAATAATTATATATTTCAATAATGAAATAAAATCATTTAGTTGTACTGTTTCTCTGTTAGTCATATCATTTATTTAAAATAAAAAAAATCAAAACTGTATTTCGTTCATTTCGGACCCGCCCACTTTTGTTGTTAGTGAATCATATTGTTTTTATATATTTGGCCTCATGTTACTGGACCATTCTCAACGAGTCTCATTACCTCTCAGCAATTTACAAATTTAGCAGCAGTCAAGTGATGGTGGTCGAGCTTCCACTCGGTACTTTTCCAGCCACTAGCCTGTGATTAGACACTTTCCAGTGTGTGTGTGTGTGTTTGTTTTTAATGATTACCTTCATTACTGATAAACCCACATTAAACTCAAATTCACTGATTCATAGTAGATTTATTGCATGCTTTATCAGTTGACTTTGACAGTAACATTTTCAATATTTTATCTAAGCAGTAATTATACATAATCACCTGATAAATGGCTATTTACAGTCCTGAGTTACTAACAGATTGATTTTAAGTTTATAATAATTTACAATTTTTTGCACCAGTCACCACTGGTCATTACCAACAAAAGCATTTAAATCATTAAATAAATTTCTGTAAGCGTGTTCAATACTTTTTCTCTGTGTCATTTCACATTATTACACATAATTTATGGACATCTATCGTTTGATTTCTTTGCATGTGTGGATTGCATGGGTTGTTACCAACAGCTGGTGAAAATTTCATGTCAATAGCACCCTGACTGTTAGGCGTGGTTGATGTATATAGCTATAACCAGGTGGACAAGCTTTATTTAATTCTACATACTCGTTTGGTTTAATCCAGGTTTCTGTTAAACATAGAACACTAAACTCCTGATCAGTAATCAGTTCATTAATAATAAGTGCTTATAAGATGAAAAAGATCTTATATTTAACAGTCCTAACTTCAGATCATAGTTACTGGCTATGCATTCATTATGATCTAGTTTTATGTTAATAAGGTTACTAAAACAAATTTTCTGATTGTTGAAACATTTTTGTTTAGCTCAGGGAACAGACACAGTCACAATGTTATGAACAACTTTGGGTGGTGACTCTTTGCAGCAGATATATATATATAGCAGATGTTTTCAAAAAACTTGCTGCCTTTTTGTCAGTATTTAATATCAACTAGCTTTGAATCTCTGCTTCCTCTAAAGCTCACATCCCTTATTATAGAGCAGATGTGTTATGAGAACTTTTCACATTTTTGTTTCATTATAATAGAATCTAA
The DNA here is from genome assembly GCF_019097595.1 of Hemibagrus wyckioides. NCBI lineage: Eukaryota > Metazoa > Chordata > Actinopteri > Siluriformes > Bagridae > Hemibagrus > Hemibagrus wyckioides. Next base: position 195,002 of record NC_080730.1, on the reverse strand, counting down.
AAGTAGGTATAAATATACATTCATTATCAACTACTAGTTATAGAAAGAGATTTAACATCATGTATTTATTATGCTAATATAAGTATAACAGCTAAACTGTTATTCTAATATTAGTATGAATGCAATGATAACTCATAAATAACATCAAAGTAACAGATTTGGAAGTAGAAAATATTTAATTTTCTACTTTATTTTTTTTTCTTCTTTCTACTTGTGAAACACAACTCCATCTGGTTGTTTGCGCCATTTCACTGTGATGTTCTCTGTCTTCAAATGATCCTTCAGTTTCTGGTTGACCTGAAGAACAGAAAAGACTTTTATTATTAAATAATGCCGGATAGAGATTCTCCTATAGGAAACACAGAAACTGAATACAACAGTCTAATAACAGTACAGGTTTTATGTGTCAGAGTTTGACAAATACTGGGAAATGTCCGTTATAAGCCTTGTGGAGGATGAGACCCACCTGCTCCAAGATGGCTTCCTTCATTGCAGGATCATTCACATCCTCATTGGACTGAACCTTCACTCTTACTATTTGTTGCTGTCCTGTGATAACTAAATGCAGAAACAATAACTATTAAATTATCATTGAGTTTAATTTCCTATATACAGACTGAATAAAACATTAACTCACCTGAGTAACAGAAGAAATGTGTGTGAAATAAGAAATGTCTGAGCACAGTGAATCAGCAGCCTGACTTTTATGTAATATTAGCTATGTCTGAATTTAATAAATAAATTTAATAATTTTTTATTAAATTTAAATTTAATAAATTTAATAATTTAATAAACTCTTTCAATATTTCTTCTTACACTAAATGTAGATTTTAAAAGATTAAAAGATTTTAGTATGAAATATTTATTTCTCAGTTTTTTCTTTGGTGCAAAACATGAAATTAATTTAATTAATAAAGCCATCATTTTAAACCAGCAGACAATAAGCAGCTCACCTTAAACTTTCACCTGAAGCATTCACACACACACACACACACACACACACACACACACACACTAGTACTTACCACCAGGCACGATGCCATAAGAGATTCCTGTAGATAAATTTACATTTTATGTAGTATTAGCTCTGTCTGAATTTAGTTTTCTTTAATTTAATAAACTCTTTCAATATTTTTTCTTAAATTAAATGTATAATTTAATACTAAAAGATTTTAGCATGAAATATTTTCTTCTCAGTTTTTTCTTTGGTGCAAAACATGAAATTCATTTAATTAATGAAGCCATCGTTTTAAACCAGCAGACACAATAAGCAGCTCACACTTACACCTAAAGCCTCGTTCACACTACTGGATTTTAAGCCCGATTTGTAAATTAACGAGCTCGCCAACAGATCGGTCTGTGATCGTGGGAAAATCAGCGGGTGATCAGCGCTCGGCAATCTTTGTGTGAACTACTCAACAACGCATCAAAGAGGCTCGCTGACAAAATCCAGATATCTGACATGTTAAATATCTGGGACGGTCGGCCGACTCCACATCACGTGGTGTCAGTTGTAGCTACGACCTCCAGCCAATGAGAGGGCAAGTCAACAGAGTTGAGGTCACCGGAAGAAAAGCAGCAGCAGCAACATGGCTACAATGGCAACAATAGTGTGGACACAACATTTATTTTAATAAATTAACATTTATTTAGAGCGAGACTCCTGCCAACATCCATTTTCAAAACAAACCTCTACCGAAAGTCTCGCGCCATTTCCGGATCCACCTGTCGCGTGTGTTTTCGTGACAAAACGTGGTTTGGGGACGGCGTTGAGTGACAAGAGTTGTTGTCAGATTGTGTGGTGTGCAACCCCTCTTGTGGATTATTTATATACAAATATCTGGGACGGTCGGCCGACTCGACATCACGTGGTGTCACTTGTAGCTACGACCTCCAGCCAATGGGAGAGCAAGTTGTTGTCAGATGGTGTGGTGTGCGACCCCCTCTTGTGGATCATTTACAAAGCATTGCATAGTGTGAACACCACATGGACAAAAAGACATACAGTGAAGTCATGTAGTCTGAACAGCAAAGCGATCTGCCGATGGTTAAAGTCTTGTAGTGTGACCAGGCCTTAAAGGCTAGTTCACACTACAAGACTTTAACCGTCAGCAGATCGTCGGCGAGCTCGTTAATTTGCAAATCGGGCTTAAAATCCTGTAGTGTGAACTAGGCTTAAAGCACTCACACATGCAGTCACACACACATGCAGTTCACTCACCTGTGAAAATGAGAAGTATGAAAAAACGTTGCTCCATTACTGATGTGTTGTGGATAAACTCACTAAGACATAGAAAATCTGATTAAAATCCCTCAGCAGTTCTGATCAGCAGTAAAACTGATAACTACAAGTATCACTACATATAATTATAATTAAAAAATTAATTCAGAGGTGGTGTACTAAGTAATGTAGATACTTGTAAGAAGAAGTTCTTGAAGTTCTTACATTTATTTACCATTCTGATTTTATTATTTGTAATCCATTTCAGATTGATGGGAGCAAAATGGCTCACCTTTTACCAATTTATATGATTGCAGGACAGTCTATTTAAGATGCACTTTTGGATGTTATGTAGCCAACAATCCAAGAGAGATGGAGGGAAGTAAAAGAACAAGAAAACCAAATTGGACAGAAGAGCAGTGTTTACTTTTTAGTTAGTTAGCTCAGTTAGTTACAGCAATTTTAAATTTGGCTCCGGCGTCACAGCTCAAAGAAAGAGGCAGACCTGGGAGAAAACATCTCAGCAGATAAACTCCTCATTCCCTCTGGTTGTGTGCACCAGCGAGGATTGTGAAAAGCGGTGGTATGTGTTGCAGTCTCAAGCCAGGAGGGAGATTGCAGCACACAAACGGGATTCTTCAAGCACAGGGGAGTGATATTGCAGTTTCTTACTATATCTGGCTTGGTTAAATATGCCTACAGAACTATACACCTAAGCTACTGTGTTTTTAGGTGGAGGACCACCCACTAAACAACTGTCTCAGGTAGCAGAAACTGTATTTAATGTACTTGGACACTCGGAAATATCTGCCACTGGGCTGAAGGAAGGCACAGACAGCTCAATGATCCAGCTAATGGGAATACAACAAAGGTAGGACAAGTAGGCAATGGGCAAATAGAAAGAAATATCAAGAACAAGTGCTGTTTAATATATAGACCATCTGCCATCTTTTGTGCTCTTGCATGTGAACAACAAACAAAACAATAAATAAAAGAATTGTTTTCCGCATTTTCTGCAGCATGGAGCCGTCAGAGGAACCGGGGCTGTCAATGTCACAGGTGTGAGACCCTCAGCCACTGTATCAGATAAACCTCAGCCACCCCAACACCATCCCTGCTGGACAGAACATTGGAGATCGAAATTGATTCCCTCACACTGCACAAAAAAGTTTTCTATTTACAGGAGGAGTATTATAAGCTAAAAATTGAGCTGCTAAAATATAAGAAGAATGACAAATAAAAGGTGTATCACTTTCACATGGTTTGGATATTACATCAACTGTTACTTACCTAAAATGCAAATTTGTAAATTGAGCTCTGTGACGAATCCCACTCTGGGACATGTCTCTCCCCTGGGTAAACTGAATGTCTTCATCACCATCATCTTCATCACCGTTACCATGGCTGCCTTTGAGAGGTTCTGGGATTTGTCGTGTTTTTCAGATGTTGTGAAGCACTGAACAGGCCGTAATGACTTTGCAGACCTTAGCTGGTGACAGGCGCACTTCTCCATGCAACACATGAAACCTCCTCTTCAGCTGGTCAATACCCTTCAGCTGGTCAATACCCTTCAGCTGGCCAATACCCCCCTCAACTACTGAGTGTGTTTTCTTGTGGGCTCTAAAAGTGCAAAAGACATCACAAGTTCAGAAAGCTGTCTCAGGCCACTCTCGGACAGTATCCTGGCATCATGTGTTGAGGCCATTTTGCAACAATGTCTAAAATCCTGTAATCTGAACTGAAAACAAGTTGTACATTGATCCTGTGGTATCTCTTTCTGTTGACAAAAACGTCTTCATTTTCCGATGGTGAGATTATGCAGATTTGCATACCATCAATTTCACCAACAACACCGGGGAACCCCGCTATGTCCGTGAATGCCCTTTTGTGACCCTGCAGAGCGTGAATGTCCAGTGGAAATGAAATGAACTGTGTCACTATATGAGACTGTGAAAGCGCTTCAGTAGTTTGTGTGATCACTCTGCTGATGGAAGGTTGTGACAGACACAAAGTCATCACTACTGACCTGTTGCATTTTTCCAGTTGCCAAATACCTCAGTGTTGTAATCACTTTCATTTCTGGCGTCATGGCATTACTACGTTGGGTGGGAGATGTGAGCGCATCTCTAATAAGTTACCACAAACATTATCCCAACGTGATCCAATCTGTAGCGTTTACGATCGTTCAGGGTTTGGAGAATATTTCTTCTTTCTGCCATTTTGTCTTCTGCTATAGAAACTCTTAAGCCTCTTGTCATTTGTATCTATTTCTCTTAGCTTTCCCAATAACCTCCACAATCTATAAAACTTGGCCGAAATAAAAGAGATCTCAGTCAACAGATGAGAAGAAGCGGGTTTCTTTATTCAGTCATACAGTCAACAACATGCATATCTGAAGAGAGCAGCTGGTCTCAAAAACCCCGAAAAAGTCCCCTCTACTTATACCCCAGGCGCCCCGGGGCGCCTCCTTTTCTCTAATTTAAATATTTCCAGCAATTTCCCATTATATTCAGTGTATGGCTACTTTAGTCCCTCCTTTCTTAGTTTGCATACGTTTCCCAGTTCCCATTATTTTCGCATTTGTCCCGATACCGCCCCTAAATTGATACCATCCTCCCCTCGATGATGTCAATTTTCCTCCTCTCCAGTTCCCCTTATTTTTAGGCTAAGTTACCAATTTTTAGAAAAAATTGGCGCTTACTTATAGGCGCCACTTCCTTGTTGACTTCATTTGACCATCACCTCTTAAAGGTGCTTCCTTGGCTCATCCTGACCTCGCGCGTTGCCCTCCACAACAATGTGTAAGTACCTTGCTCTCTTCCTCTATGTCATGATGACTTTTCCCTCTACCTACTTGATCTAAGTTTTGTTTTACTAATTTTAAACTAAGCTGTGCCATTAAGCTGCCTCATATCCTTTTCTCTTTTCATCACTGTTGGTTGCTAGTATTCCAATGCTATTGTCTCCTCTACCCGCCTATCACTGTCATGTCACAGTGACCTGGCCTACTTCCCACACTGTGTTCCTTTTGCCTTAGTACACGCTCTCTTTTGCTGACTACATAGTCACACAATATGCACTTCACTCATCTTCACTCATTTCCCATTATTTTTTCTAGCTCAGTCAGCCCGCCGCGCTATCTTCCGGAGAAGTCCCAGGGGTGCTCTGCGACGCTATCGCCAGTATCAGCTATCCTGTCTGGCCATTGAACTTACTGGTTTCCTGGAGCACCTATCTGAATCCTCTATTCCTGAGTCTCCTTACCTCGCTCACCATCTCGTGAGAGATACCATCTGTCTTGATCAGATCACCCAATTTCACCCCACAACCTGTGATCAGTCTACTCAGACCTTCTACTGGCACTGGACACGCACCACCTCTCAAGGCGTCCAGACTGAGGATTTCCCTGTTGAGATCTCCTCTAATGATTCTTCCTCTGACTCTTCTTCATCTCCTAATTCCCCTGACATTCCCCAACTTTCTCCTGAATTTGTACCTATGCCTTACAGTATTCATGATGTTCCTCAGTCTTCTCCTGACTATTCGCCCCCAACTTCTCCCACTGATTACTCTCCAACTTCTCCTCAGGATCCCGAGATTCCGTCTTCTACAACTGACCCTCCGGTCCCACTGATCCCATTGGATAGGCTGGCTGACTGAGTTGTAACTCCTAATGTTTCAATAAATCTCTCCTTTTTTTCTCTTTCTTCAGTCCCTGTGTGGTTATTGCGCTAGCATGCCGCCCTTAATATTTTTGCATGATTATTACAGAGACTATGAGGCTATATATATATATATATATATATATATGATTATTATAGCTATTATTAATCAAAGTTAACTACTTACTACTTAATAAATGGCTCAATTATTCTTGATAGACACACACTACTCTTTAGGCAGAATATTGCTAAGTCAGAGCTTAGAGCATTGAGTACATTATCACTTAAGCTACTTTTAAGGCTAGGTATATAATTCAAAGCTGGGTATATTATATTTTCTCCGACACTCTTAAAAGTCATCCTCTCTACTCTTAACAATTTTTACCTTAGGAGCTGTTTTTAGGACTAAGAAGTTTCGTGAATCATTTTTATTTTTGCTAAGATTTAGTCCTAAATTTAAGGGGAAATTCTAAGAAAATGACAATTTTAAGAATTTTCTTAGAATTTCATCACTAGGAGCAACTTTTAGGTTTAAGAAGCTTTGTGAATATGGGCCCAGAACTACAGATTCCTTTTTCAATCAGAGCACAAGGAGATGCATTTACATTCACATTTACATTCACAACATTCAGCACATGACCTTGTGCAGAATGATGTACAGATGTCCTTTAAAGTTTCTATCAAAGAAAACATTGATACTAGTTCACCAGGATACAGAATAAGAGCATCATGCAAACAGACAGATGGTCTGTGGTGGATGGTTAGTGTGGGTATTTCTGTTACATCATTTGGAAGTGGACAAAAGAAAAAATAAATACATGTGAATAAAAATCAAATGAACAAAAAAAACCAAATAAGAATAGAAGTACGGGTATAAATAAAGAATGCACACAGCCACCATGAAGAGATGACATGAGCCAGCTTTAGAGGACAGATGATAAGTATCTCTGACCACAGATCACGTAGATCCAATTTCCACAAGAGATCCAACAAGAGAGATGTGATGAAAAGGTATTTTTATAATTCTGTGTCATGGTCACCATTTGACCTTGTTGAAGGTCTTGGTATGGTACACACTGTTGGAACTCCAAGTCCCCCTCTGAGTGGACACACTACAGGGTGGTTCTGAAGTCTTATCCAATTACCTATTACTGCTAAATACTTATAAAACTAAAGAAATTTCCTCGGGGTTAGAGTTAGGGTTAGACTGACATGGTCAGAGATGTATTGTGAAACCTTTGTGCATGAAAAAAGATAAAATCACCTAATTGTTCTTCTTGTGCAAGTTTAGATTTCTGGATATGTGTGTGTTCAGTTATGTTGCTGAAAGACGTGTGTTAATTCTGTTTGATTCACACAGGATAATAAATCTGTAAAAATGTTTTGATCTTAGCAGATAGCAGGGTTAGTTCATTAGTTCACATAAGTAGGTCACGTGATTATAACTTTTCTGGGGTCTGTGTTGTACGTACGTAATAACCTAAGGAACCCAAGGAAGCATTTTTAAACTCTTTTTTGTTTTAATTTTGGCAACATACAACACTGAAGAACATCAGAGAGTAACTATAGAACAGTCTTAATTATAATCAGTGCCAATCAGCTCCACCTGTGTCTGTGTTTAATTAAAGCGAGCTCTCTGCTGAGGCTTGAATCAAACTTCTTATGTGTTGGGGGCCCAATTCTTGGCTTTTTTTTCTGTGTATAGCTTCATATTTCTAGCCAAATCTTAAGTGCTCTCCCTCTCTCATATAAACACGTACACATATATAAACACATATATACTTGAGCTAATTCCACAAGTTAATATAATTGATTCAAACTAAGATTCCAATTACTTTGGTAATAATCTGTTTTTGAATAATAATTTTTTTGAGATATTGAAACTGGAAGAGTGTAGGTGTAAAGCATTTATTAAGAGACAGGGCAGGGTCAATGCCAGAAAGTACACTGGGGCAAAGAAATCCAAATGATAATCTACAAAATGAATTCAGGGAACAAGGCAGTAGTGATGTCACCTTTGATGTCTGAGGTGAGTGTAGAAAAAAACAAAACCCTTTATTTCAAAACACTGTATCAGTGCTAAGGAAAAAGCAGCATTCATGAGCTGACAGTCCAAGGTGGGAGAGATGCAACCCTCATCTGGTTATCTCTGTATTTTACACAGAGCTAAGGCAAGCAATACAAGGACTCAACATTTACCAGTAGACAAAGACAACTTCTGAACATCACACAGTGTAAAACAGAAATGATAAAATAATAGCCTGATTGATTTAGAGACAAATTTTAATCTAACACCAACAACATCCAAAGCTTCATTTCAGCACACAACCATATAACTCAATTAAGATAATGAAGTATATTTCATGTGCTAATGCACTCACATTTACCCAACCACCTGCTTTTGACATAAATACCACAACTAACGAGCTTCGCACTATGCTTTACTAGTCATGCCTCGAGCCACCCATGTTCATGGCAGATGGCTCCCTTAACCCTGAAGAGTGGCTTCAGTCAGTTAATGTGTACAGAACCTCCCTGGATCTCACAGATACACAGATTCTCCACGTTTCCTGTCAAAAGAGCCAAGAAAATGGTTTACCCTCCTTAGCGCTCATGTGACTACTTGGGCTAAGTTCTGTGAGTTTTTTAGAACAGTTTCTCTGCCTTCTGATAATCAAGAGCATATCCTGAGGGGTATTTTAGACTGCATGCAAAAGCCTGATGAGCCATTGCCGACTATTGTTGCTCACATGCTGGGTAAGTTTCATAAGCTGAAGTCTTCTCTGCCCCAACAAGAGCAAATTTAATATGTAAGCATATGATTTAATATGTAAGCATGCGCTTGAGAAGTATAGAGTTGCTCTTTATGGCACACCCATACAGTCAGTCATGGACCTTCTTCTGCGGGCTCACGAGCTTCATGCAGTCCTCAGTCCAAGTATCGGGTGTTCAACTCGGTTGCAGCCTAACAGGTGGCAGGCTGCTTTAAATGCTCCTTGCTGGGTTTCACTGCTTGTACTTGTCCAAACTGTAGTCAGAGAGCAAATCCATGCCTTCATCTAACGGAGCCCCAGAGTGCGGCAGATGGTGTTAGTCTGGGACCTGAGGTGGAAAGAAAGAATAACTAACAGTATTTTTGAGAATGGAAGAGTGAGGAAACTTCAGAGGAGGGAGGACGTTCAGGCGGGGCAATCCTCCCTCCAGAAGATTAATGAGCCTCGATTTCCCGATACTTTCTTAAGTGACCAGCCTACCTTATGTCATGTAGAGGATGTTGATTCTACATCCTATTCGAATACTCCATTCAGAGTTAAAGTTAATCTTTATGGCAAAGCTTTTGATGCCACTCTTGATACTGATGCTTCTCTTTCTGCAATTCGGGCAGAAATTGTCCAGACTATTTCTGGGGGGGACACATGTTTCAAACCTTGGTCCACACCTCCTGTTCAGTTTTTGGGTTTCATAGGTCAACACTTCTATCAGCGGTTTGTTGTTTTTCAAGGCCTTTCTTCTCCTGTCATTCTGGGAATGGACTTTATGTTAAGGTCTTCGGTCACACTCTGTGTTCCTTTCCGGACGGTGGTACTTGGGGATGAAGTGCCCATTGAAGTGTTTTTAGGGTGTTGATTTAGCATCTAGTCATGAGTTCTTCTACCCTATCTTTGAAAGTTGACAAAGCTTTGCTGAAAGGTGACCAGAAAAACAAGTTAGCTGAATTGCTTGAGACCTTCAGTGGCTTGTTTGTTGCCCTTTATCGTACTTCACCTGCTAAAAAGGAACTTATTGAGTCCCAAATCAAGGACATGTTACGGGAGGGGAAAATTGAGCCCGCTTCAGGTCCATGGGCTGCTCCAGTTGTAATTGTCCCAAAGCAGTAAGGGAAGCCAAGGTTCTGTGTAGATTATTGTGTGCCAAATAAGCTAACGGTCAAAGACTCCTATCCTCTCCCAAGAATTGACGAATCTCTTGATTTTCTTGCTAGAGGTGCTTTTGTTTCAATTTTCAATTCAATTCAGTTTTATTTGTATAGCACTTTTAACAAAGAGCATTGTCTCAAAGCAGCTTTACATAAGAAACAACATAAGAAAACAACAAACATAAACAGATGAACAGACAGAC
>NC_080730.1:160000-177500 GCF_019097595.1 Hemibagrus wyckioides | reverse complement strand
GTGTGTGTGTGTGTGTGTGTGTACCCAGTGACTCCAGGTTGCTCTGTGCAGTGTGTGTGTGTGTGTGTGTGTACCCAGTGACTCCAGGTTGCTCTGTGCAGTGTGTGTGTGTGTGTGTGTGTGTGTGTGTGTGTACCCAGTGACTCCAGGTTGCTCTGTGCAGTGTGTGTGTGTGTGTGTGTGTGTGTGTGTACCCAGTGACTCCAGGTTGCTCTGTGCAGTGTGTGTGTGTGTGTGTGTGTGTGTGTACCCAGTGACTCCAGGTTGCTGTGTGTGTGTGTGTGTGTGTGTGTGTGTGTGTGTACCCAGTGACTCCAGGTTGCTCTGTGCAGTGTGTGTGTGTGTGTGTGTGTGTGTGTGTACCCAGTGACTCCAGGTTGCTCTGTGCAGTGTGTGTGTGTGTGTGTGTGTGTGTGTGTGTGTGTGTGTGTACCCAGTGACTCCAGGTTGCTGTGTGTGTGTGTGTGTGTGTGTGTGTACCCAGTGACTCCAGGTTGCTCTGTGCAGTGTGTGTGTGTGTGTGTGTGTGTGTACCCAGTGACTCCAGGTTGCTCTGTGCAGTGTGTGTGTGTGTACCCAGTGACTCCAGGTTGCTCTGTGCAGTGTGTGTGTGTGTACCCAGTGACTCCAGGTTGCTCTGTGCAGTGTGTGTGTGTGTGTGTGTGTGTGTGTGTGTGTACCCAGTGACTCCAGGTTGCTCTGTGCAGTGTGTGTGTGTGTGTGTGTGTGTGTACCCAGTGACTCCAGGTTGCTCTGTGCAGTGTGTGTGTGTGTGTGTGTGTGTGTGTACCCAGTGACTCCAGGTTGCTCTGTGCAGTGTGTTGAGCTTCTCTCAGTAACTCCTCCTGACTCAGTGGTTTGTCTCGGTGTACTCTGCGGCGTCTCGGAGCTTCTTGTTGTCTCTCCTGCAGACGCTCGAAGGTCTTCCTGGTGTGCTCACTCGTAGACTTCCTCACTGACTTACGCACTAGACGGCAAGAGAGACGTCTCAAACTCATCACCGCGCAAAACAAACTCTGGGCCTCAATAATCACCTACTAACAGATTTCTTCATAACTTGTTAATTGCTGAATAAAAAACAATAACATTTAGTATTCATGAAACTCTCTGAATTTCATAAAAAACGTTCACATCCTACTTGTGTGTGTGTGTGTGTGTGTGTGAAATTATGGGTAAAGTTAACTGATTATGTTTTTCAGGCTTGAACAGCTCATGACTTTAGTTATACAAAACTTCTGAGAAATTCGATGATTTCATATTAATGACTAACAAAAACAAAAAATATTATACATGAAAAAATAAGAAAGCAAACAAAAATTAAGACAAATAATTCATTCAATTAAGAAAGATCGTCGTAAATGTGCTCTATAGATCATCTGAATCACGTGGACACTGACGTAAATTCTGCTGTTAACAGAACTGAATCACCACTGAATTATTACTGAATCCCCACTGAATCATTACTGTATCACCACTGAATAGTCACTGTATCACCACTGTATCACCACTGAATCATTACTGAATCACCACTGAATCGTCACTGTATCATCACTGAATCATTACTGAATCACCACTGAATCGTCACTGTATCATCACTGAATCGTCACTGTATCACCACTGAATAATTACTGTATCACCACTGAATCGTCACTGTATCACCACTGAATCGTCACTGTATCACCACTGAATCGTCACTGTATCACCACTGAATCGTCACTGTATCACCACTGAATCGTCACTGTATCATTTCTGAATCACCACTGAATCGTCACTGTATCACCACTGAATCGTCACTGTATCACCACTGAATCGTCACTGTATCATCACTGAATCATTACTGAATCATCACTATCACCACTGAATCATCACTGTATCACCACTGAATAGTCACTGTATCACCACTGAATCGTCACTGTATCATCACTGAATCGTCACTGTATCATCACTGAATCATTACTGAATCATCACTGAATCATCACTATCACCACTGAATCGTCACTGTATCACCACTGAATCATTACTGAATCATCACTGAATCGTCACTGTATCATCACTGAATCGTCACTGAATAGTCACTGTATCGCCACTGAATAATTACTGAATAGTCACTGTATCATCACTGAATCGTCACTGTATCATCACTGTATCACCACTGAATCGTCACTGTATCATCACTGAATCGTCACTGTATCACCACTGAATCGTCACTGTATCACCACTGAATCGTCACTGTATCACCACTGAATCGTCACTGCATCATCACTGAATAGTCACTGTATCATCACTGAATAATTACTATATCACCACTGAATCATTACTGTATCATCACTGAATCATTACTGAATCAACACTGAATCATTACTGAATCAACACTGAATCATTACTGAATCATCAATGAATCGTCACTGAATCATCACTGAATCGTCACTGTATCACCACTGAATAATTACTGAATCGTCACTGTATCACCACTGAATCGTCACTGTATCACCACTGAATCGTCACTGTATCACCACTGAATCGTCACTGAATCATCACTGAATCGTCACTGTATCACCACTGAATCGTCACTATCACCACTGAATAATTACTGTATCATCACTGAATCATTACTGAATCAACACTGAATCATTACTGAATCATCAATGAATCGTCACTGAATCAACACTGAATCATTACTGAATCATCAATGAATCGTCACTGAATCATCACTGAATCGTCACTGTATCGTCACTGAATCATCACTGAATCGTCACTGTATCACCACTGAATAGTCACTGTATCACCACTGAATAGTCACTGTATCACCACTGAATAATTACTGAATCGTCACTGTATCACCACTGAATCGTCACTGTATCACCACTGAATCGTCACTGTATCACCACTGAATAGTCACTGTATCACCACTGAATAGTCACTGTATCACCACTGAATAATTACTGAATAGTCACTGTATCATCACTGAATCATCACTGAATCGTCACTGTATCACCACTGAATCGTCACTGTATCATCACTGAATAATTACTGTATCACCACTGAATCGTCACTGTATCACCACTGAATCGTCACTGTATCATCACTGAATCATCACTGCATCATCACTGAATCGTCACTGTATCATCACTGAATAATTACTGAATAGTCACTGTATCACCACTGAATAATTACTGAATAGTCACTGTATCACCACTGAATAATTACTGAATAGTCACTGTATCACCACTGAATAATTACTGAATAGTCACTGTATCACCACTGAATAATTACTGAATAGTCACTGTATCACCACTGAATAATTACTGAATCGTCACTATCACCACTGAATAATTACTGAATCGTCACTGTATCACCACTGAATAATTACTGAATCGTCACTGTATCACCACTGAATAATTACTGAATCGTCACTGTATCACCACTGAATAATTACTGAATCGTCACTGTATCACCACTGAATAATTACTGAATCGTCACTGTATCACCACTGAATAATTACTGAATCGTCACTGTATCACCACTGAATAATTACTGAATCGTCACTGTATCACCACTGAATAATTACTGAATCGTCACTGTATCACCACTGAATAATTACTGAATCGTCACTGTATCACCACTGAATCGTCACTGAATCGTCACTGTATCACCACTGAATCGTCACTGTATCACCACTGAATCGTCACTGTATCACCACTGAATCGTCACTGTATCATCACTGAATCGTCACTGTATCATCACTGAATAATTACTGAATAGTCACTGTATCACCACTGAATAATTACTGAATCGTCACTATCACCACTGAATAATTACTGAATCGTCACTGTATCACCACTGAATAATTACTGAATCGTCACTGTATCACCACTGAATAATTACTGAATCGTCACTGTATCACCACTGAATAATTACTGAATCGTCACTGTATCACCACTGAATAATTACTGAATCGTCACTGTATCACCACTGAATAATTACTGAATCGTCACTGTATCACCACTGAATCGTCACTGAATCGTCACTGTATCACCACTGAATCGTCACTGTATCACCACTGAATCGTCACTGTATCACCACTGAATAGTCACTGTATCACCACTGAATAGTCACTGTATCACCACTGAATAGTCACTGTATCACCACTGAATAGTCACTGTATCACCACTGAATCGTCACTGTATCATCACTGAATCGTCACTATCACCACTGAATAATTACTGAATCGTCACTGTATCACCACTGAATAATTACTGAATCGTCACTGTATCATCACTGAATAATTACTGAATCGTCACTGTATCACCACTGAATAATTACTGAATCGTCACTGTATCACCACTGAATAATTACTGAATCGTCACTGTATCACCACTGAATAATTACTGAATAGTCACTGTATCACCACTGAATAATTACTGAATAGTCACTGTATCACCACTGAATAATTACTGAATAGTCACTGTATCATCACTGAATAGTCACTGTATCACCACTGTATCACCACTGTATCACCACTGAATCGTCACTGTATCACCACTGAATAGTCACTGTATCACCACTGAATCGTCACTGTATCACCACTGAATCGTCACTGTATCACCACTGAATCGTCACTGTATCACCACTGAATCGTCACTGTATCATCACTGAATCGTCACTGTATCACCACTGAATAGTCACTGTATCACCACTGAATCGTCACTGTATCACCACTGAATCGTCACTGTATCACCACTGAATCGTCACTGTATCATCACTGAATCATTACTGAATCGTCACTGTATCACCACTGAATAGTCACTGTATCACCACTGAATCATTACTGAATCACCACTGAATAGTCACTGAATCATTACTGAATCACCACTGAATCGTCACTGTATCACCACTGAATCGTCACTGTATCATCACTGTATCGTCACTGTATCATCACTGTATCGTCACTGTATCATCACTGTATCGTCACTGTATCATCACTGTATCGTCACTGTATCATCACTGTATCGTCACTGTATCATCACTGTATCATTACTGTATCATCACTGTATCGTCACTGTATCATCACTGTATCGTCACTGTATCATCACTGTATCGTCACTGTATCATCACTGTATCGTCACTGTATCATCACTGTATCGTCACTGTATCATCACTGTATCGTCACTGTATCATCACTGAATCGTTACTGAATCATCACTGAATCATTACTGTATCATCACTGAATAGTCACTGTATCACCACTGAATCGTCACTGTATCACCACTGAATCGTCACTGAATGTTAATCTGAGATTTCGGAGATGCTGAGACACAGAAAAAAGTAAACATCAGTTCTCCTGTTTGATCTTTAGGGTTTCTCCAGAGTAGAAAAGATGTTTTTTTTTTACTTTTTACATTTCACTTTCTTAAACCTAATTGAAATCTAATCAATGTCTTCAACAAATAAGGACAATTTTGTGTGATTGTGTGTGTGTATAAGTGTGTGTGTGTGTGCATGCGCGTATGTGTGTGTGAGTTCAGTACTCACTTTCTCCAATCTCCTGCAGCTCGTGTGCTGAACGTTTCTCTGCTTTTGGTTTCTCAGGCTTCGGCTCCTCAGATGGATGTTTAACCCTGGGCTTCATTACCTTTATGGGCTCCTAACACCCACACACACCCACACACACCCACCCACACCCACACACACACACACACTTTAAATCTACAAACATAAACCAGCTCCATGTAAAGTGTAAAGCTGATTTCTAGCTAATTTTATGATCACTTAAAATAATGAGACTTGTGTGTTTAATACAGAAAAGAAAATTATATACATAGAGTCTGATCTGTAACGTGGAGCATGAACACTGCTCACATCTGTACATGAAGATCTGACCACAGACTGACCGAAGTTTACTGAATAATACTGACCACATTCAACAGTACCTGTCTCACTGACATGTGTCAGAGTGTAGGGTTTAGTGGTGTGTGCATGTGTCTCACTCTGTAGGCTTTAGTGGTGTGTGTGTGTGTCTCACTCTGTAGGCTTTAGTGGTGTGTGTGTGTGTCTCACTCTGTAGGCTTTAGTGGTTGGTGTGTGTGTCTCACTCTGTAGGCTTTAGTGTTGTGTGTGTGTGTCTCACTCTGTAGGCTTTAGTGGTGTGTGTGTGTGTCTCACTCTGTAGGCTTTAGTGGTTGGTGTGTGTGTCTCACTCTGTAGGCTTTAGTGTTGTGTGTGTGTGTCTCACTCTGTAGGCTTTAGTGTTGTGTGTGTGTGTCTCACTCTGTAGGCTTTAGTGGTGTGTGTGTGTGTGTGTGTCACACTCTGTAGGCTTTAGTGGTGTGTGTGTCTTACTCTGTAGGCTTTAGTGGTGTGTGTGTCTCACTCTGTAGGCTTTAGTGGTGTGTGTGTCTCACTCTGTAGGCTTTAGTGGTGTGTGTCTCACTCTGTAGGCTTTAGTGGTGTGTGTCTCACTCTGTAGGCTTTAGTGGTGTGTGTGTGTCTCACTCTGTAGGCTTTAGTGGTGTGTGTCTCACTCTGTAGGCTTTAGTGGTGTGTGTGTGTCTCACTCTGTAGGCTTTAGTGGTGTGTGTCTCACTCTGTAGGCTTTAGTGGTGTGTGTCTCACTCTGTAGGCTTTAGTGGTGTGTGTGTGTGTCTCACTCTGTAGGCTTTAGTGGTGTGTGTGTGTCTCACTCTGTAGGCTTTAGTGGTGTGTGTGTGTCTCACTCTGTAGGCTTTAGTGGTGTGTGTGTGTGTCTCACTCTGTAGGCTTTAGTGGTGTGTGTGTGTGTGTGTCTCACTCTGTAGGCTTTAGTGTTGTGTGTGTGTGTCTCACTCTGTAGGCTTTAGTGGTGTGTGTGTGTGTGTGTCTCACTCTGTAAGCTTTAGTGAGGATGCGGCTGCGTCTGCGTGGTGTCTCCTCTTCCTGTTCACTGTCTGGTTCGTCTCCTTCGTCCAGATCAAAGTCACTGTCCACCTCATCCTCAGTGTCTGAATGATCACCGTGGTATTCATCATCACCAGACTCCTACACACACACACACACAGAATTCAGAGAGAGAGAGAGAGAGAGAGAGAGATTTACAGAGACAGACAGACAAATGTAGTAAACTGACGTCATTAAATCCTCCGTATGTTGTTTTGTAAAACTCGTCCTCTTCCTCCGCCTCTAGGATTTTGGTCATTCGGTTCCCGGCAGTAATTCTCTGCTCTCTGCTGTTCGCTAGACTCATCTTCACAGCCGAGTTTAATCTCCGATAAAATAATAATAATAATAATAATAATAATAATAATAATATTAACTTTATTAAGTAAGACCTGGGTAGAGCAACAACAAAACCTAAGCTAACTGGCTAACGAGCACAAACACGAATGATCTCCCTGCTGTTTACCGAGTTACCCACTACACGCGATTATTAGATTATTAGCGATTAAAACTGACTTTATTCTCAGAATAAACTTTTATTAAGACACAAGATGTGAAGAAACTCAGGGCTCAGATAAATGCTAACATCAACCAGCGCGTACTGGAACGCTAGAATATTCACTTCCGGTGTCAAAGGTTTAAAAAAAAATCTACGACTGAAAACTCAGAGACTGGCGCCACCTCGTTGACCGGAAGTGACTTTTACACAGGTTTGAAACCCTGTTTATGAAGAAATGTGTGACGCCTCCACTCACAGAGCACTTCATTAGAAGATGTTTATAATACTTCCTCGTTCCTTGTTGATATGAGAGATCAGAGGAGAATGACCAGACTGTTCTGAGCTGACCAAACGACTACAGTAACTCACATAAACACACAACTGCGCTGAACTGAAAAGAATGCATCTCAGAATGCACACCACCATGCTGACCCTCGAGGTGGATGAGCTACAACAGCAGAAGACCACCAACAGCATAAATCCATGAATCCAAGCAGCTATGTGTGAACCCTTCAGGCTGTTGGAGGTGGTGTGATAGTGTGGGGAAAGTTCTCTCAGCACACTGTGGGCAGTTAATATCTACTTATCAATGATGCCACAGTCTATCTGAGTACCATATATCCCTTCATGGCCACAATTTACTTCTTATGCCTACTTCCAGAAGGATAATGCATTGTTTTACAGAGCAAACATCACTTCAAAATGGTTCCATGAACATGATCTCATTGTTCTTGAGTCACAAGATCTGAGTCCAGCTTTCAGTGTATAGTTTTTTTAGGTAAAGGAGCAGATCTGGAAGGTTCATGGTCATAGAGTGTTTGGTGTACTGGGATGTTTGGATGCTGTCACATTACCACTCAGGTCACTGACTGTGAAGTGGTTGGACACTTTATGTCCCGGGAAGCCTTCATGTCTGTGACCTTCTGGCTCTCCCTTTTAGTTATGATGTCATAGCTAGTCTTGCCGGAGTCCCTGCCTGCACTTTATACATAATCTACATTGTCGTAAACATCACATGATCAGAATCATACTTAATATCTCTCTCTTTCTCTCTCTGTGGAGCTATACACCCCACTCCTGAGCTCCCAGTGTTCTGAGTTTCCAGTGTGACCACTGCCCCTACTGCTGGTCGGAGTCTCATCACTTGTTGGTGCCCACTGATGCTGTGGATGGACCTGTGTGGACAGCCTGTGACCAGGAGACAGCCATGGACAGAGACACTTGGGGACTTTCACACCATCACAGATCTGCCATTTCATCTGTCAGCCCGTGACAGCAAAGAACTAGTGTTTATAATGACCTTAGAAACGACACTGACCTAATAGT
Source organism: Hemibagrus wyckioides (assembly GCF_019097595.1). NCBI lineage: Eukaryota > Metazoa > Chordata > Actinopteri > Siluriformes > Bagridae > Hemibagrus > Hemibagrus wyckioides. The sequence continues at coordinate 168,763 of NC_080730.1, read as the reverse complement.
TCCTCATGGGTCATTGATTTCTGTTGTAGAAAGGGCATTAATCAGTTACAGTTACATTATTTTCTGTTTAGTGTCACCCAAATGAGGATGGGTTCCCTTCTGAGCCTGGTTCCTCTCAAGGTTTCTTCCTTGTATCTTCACAGGGAGTTCTTCCTCACCACAGGCTTCTCATTAGGGATAAAATAGTTTAATAATTTAATTTTATTTTTTTTATCCTCTCCTTTCTGTTTCTCTACTTTTGTAAAGTTGCTTTGAGACAATGCCCATTGTAAAAGGCACTATACAAATAATTGAAAAATAAAATTGAATAGAACATCTTGAGGATGTAGAAGAACGGGGGAATTGCGGCCTGAAGAATCTGCAGGAAGTGTGTGATGTGGCCATCATAAGGCCCAGAATATGGAAGCTTGAAAGCACCTTGTGGAATCCATGCCACAAATAACGGTGGTGCTCCTGATTCAGAGCTCCATGAGTGTGTCCAGGTTCTCCGTTTGAAAAGAAAACAACCTCAGTTGCTTGAAGAGTCACGTCAGGATACAGCGTATAGAACATGTGACTGTCCAGACCGTTTAAGACTGGGCCATCAGAAGGATCATGGCTTCCCTCTTATGGGCTGATAAATGTTTAATAAAAATCTCAGTGTTGTGTGTAATCAGGTCAATTCATTGTTGTTAAATCTGAAGCAATAAATATGAACATTCAAATTCATGTAAAAGAAAAACAGTGTGTGTGTGTGTGTGTGTAAACATCCAGAGAAATGTGCAGTAATCAATCCACCAACCTTTAATTACAGAAAGATGATTTATTGAGAATAAGCATAGAGTGTATCAGTGTGTGTTCATGTCTACACACACACAAACACACACACGCAAACACACACGCACAGTAAGCTCTCATGCTAGTTAATCAATTTGATATAAAACATTTTGAGATGCGCATGAATCATACACAACGGCACAGAGTTTAGAAAAATATAATTTATATACAAAAACAAAGCAATAAGGGTTTAAATTATTCACTCTGACAAACGTGACATCATAATGGCTTAATGAGTGCTTAACGATGGCTAACTGTCTATTTAATGGCTTAAGGTTTGTATTTAAAAAGGAAAAACATATACAACTGTATCTTGGCCATCAGCACCTGCGATAGAGAGAGGGGCCGGGGTTAACTGCAGGTAAAGAACAGTAATCACAGTAAAGTATGGGTGACGTCTCACCTGGTTATTGGCAGTTAGAAGCCATTAGTGTTGAGGTTGTTGGGATGAATGTCTCCCACTTGCACCACGTTGATGCCACTGCTCGCTAACCGGGCCATGCCATCCGGGGACAGCGTCTCCATGGTGAGGATCGTCTGGTCAGGGCCAGTCTCTGCGCCTCCCATTGGCTTCTTCTTCGTGTGAGTACGGATGTGTTTGGACAGATGATCACTTCGCATAAAACGCTTTGGGCACTCTGGACATGAAAACTTCTTTTCCCCTACACAGAAAGAAATTCAGTTACCTGTGTCCATGTGTGTGTGAGAGAGAGCGACCTGAACTGCCCACCCACACCACCTGCCCCCATGCTGAACCGCCCACACATTGAACCACCCACCCACACAGTGGCTTTCCCTGACGATGACCACATTGCCCAGCTGTATTATGCAACACAGTGAACTCTGGTGGAACGTTTTTATTAGAAGTTGACATTATAAATGTCAACGATCTCCAGATGAGAAATTAATAATCAGTAGTCATTTTTAGTTTATTTTACCCTCTCTCACCATGACTATGAGCCACATCCTGCATGTGTGTGCATGTATGTACCAGTGTGTGTACGTCGATGCCTCTGCAGCTCATCCGAGCGGGTGAACCGTTTTCCACAGTGAGCCCACGTGCAGACGAACGGCCGCTCGCCCGAGTGCCAGCGCAGGTGTGCCCGCAAGTGAGACGTCTTCCCATAAACCTTCCCACAGCCCGTGATGTGGCAGATGTGCTGCTTCTTCTTACTGGGGTCAGTGCTGCATGTACGTACACACACACACACACACACACAGGTGGTAATAATCAAACAACGTATCTCAATATTCCATACAGACAATATCAAACACTTAAACCAAGGTCATTAGGTAGGCAGCCAAAGGATGAACAGAACATGGATGAGGGTGTATTGAACATGTGCTGTGTGTATGTGTGTATATGGGGGTACCGTCCATCTCCATCTTTGCAGTATGGACACGTGCATGCTTCTCTGCGAGAGCGGCGACTCGGTGGAGTCGTGTCTAAATTCTGATCCAACATCGAGTCGTCCATGACGTCTCCTGCAGCTCCCTGATCACCTACACACACACACACACACACACACACACACACACACACACAGTGTGTCTCAGCATGTTATTTGTTTAAACATTATGATACACTCTGAGCTTCTGAATTAAGTCTGACCATACCCCAGTTCATGGTGACCACAGGGCAGGAATTCAATTTAAACCCAATCCATGACATTTATAGATGTTTCACTGGAATATCAGGATTTTGACCTGTAAGCACTGTAAGACTTTAATGATGACACTGACCTGAAGTGTTGATGGTGATCGGACCTTCCTGTAGTTGATGCATCTGCAGTCCAGCACTGTTCAGGTTAATGGTGCCAGGCTGTGTGAGTGCAGGAAGTGATGTCACAGAAGGAAGTGATGCCACAGTGATCTGAGCTCCAGCAGGACTCTGCAGCTGAAGCGTCTGCCAGCTGACTTGTCCGTTCGGCCCCACCGTCCTCAGCAGGATCGGCCCGTTATTGATCGACTGGATCTGCAAGTTCTGCAGGCCGTCTTGTGGAAGAGTGTGCGCAGTGATCACGTGACCCGCAGGAATAGCTCCTGATTGGACCGTGGGTAAAGCGGACGTTCCCTGAAGTAGCTGCTGAGGTTGGATGAGGATCTGCTGTGCGTCTCTGCCGTCAGACTGGACCGAGAGTCCTGCAGTAACGTTCTGGACTGCGCCGGCGGTCACGACACTGTTTGGAGCCGAAACACCTTCTGTGTACAAACTGGGAGTGTGTGTGCTGCTCACGCACTCCGAGGTGGATACTGCCGCTATCGTTGTCTGGTGGCTCTGGACAAGCTGCTGATTCCCTCCATTAGACACATCATCACTTTTCATCACACCGGCTCCTGTGCTAACAGGAAGTAGAGTGATGTTATTGAGCGCTAAAGGCATGTTAATAAACGGCGTCTGATTGGTCAGAACCGAGTTTCCCAACGTGAGGTTATGGAGAGGAATCACTCCAGGAACTGTGAGGATGTTTCCGCTTCCTGCGGTCTGATTGGTTGCTGCAGTAATGAGAGGTTGGCTCCCACTGGTTGATGAAACGAGCTGTATCTGTCCTGTTCCAGAAGCATCGTGGGACGTCTGAGTGAACTGTAGCTGCTGTCCATCCACAGTGTGAAACTGAGGAATGACCTGGTACTGAATGTTGGGTAAAACCCCAGACAGTGCTGTGAGGACCTGCTGACCCTGTAACGCCGTAGGAGACAAAACGAACTGCTGCTGCTGCTCGGTCTCGCAGCTGCCCGGCTTCTGAGACACTGCTTTATCGCAGCCGCTGTTTATCTGAGGAACGATCTGAGGGATGATCTGCCAGCCGTTAGCATTCTGTGACATATGAGCAGAGTTTACGCCAATCTGAGCGGCTTCCTGCTGCGCGTCATTTTCATCTATTCGACTGCACGTAGCGGCCAAAAGGGCTAAAGGAGAAGGCTGCTGGGTTTCCTGTGGAGGAAAAGTAGGGAAGAGTGTCCCAGGTAAATAATCACGTGAGAGATGTGAACTGAAAACTGCCTGAACCGAACACTTCACCAGCACACACCTGCTAAATGTACTTAATGTAAGATGACAGTGAGAGGTAGTGGCAGTGTTTAATGGGAACAGGTGAGGAAGAGCAGGTGAGGAAAGGTGGATACGGACTAACAGATTGTCTGTTGAAGGAAAACTGTAACGTTTTAGTTTATAGATTCCTGTAATTGTTACTGGTGTAGGTGGAATTACACTGGGAGGAACTGGTGTTAGACCTGGCCTCAGTGCTGTAAAAGACTCTTAACCAGAATGACTTACAAAAGTGCTTCATCATCTTCATTCTACGGTCAGTACAGACAAGTCAGTGTGTAAGAATGAAGCGGTCAGAGAGAAGGTCAACACTTTACAGTACTGCACATGTTTAGCCTACAGAGGTCTGCCTGCAAAGCTAATGCTAGGTAGCCAGCAGTAATGAAGAGCAGTGTTTGTGTAATGTGACAGTGTGTGTGTAGAAAACACTCAAATACACACCGGCACATGGACCAAAAAACCCTGAACTCAAATTTCTACCCTCTTTTCCACCTGTAGCATAAAAAAAAAACAACAAAAACCATCCCTGTCAATCATGCGGTTCGACACGCCCACATACCCCTCAACAGGTGAGAGGTCAGAGTATGTGTAGTGTGTGTGTAGAGTTTTATTAGAATTCTGGTTAGAGCTCTACAGGTCTGACCCTGATACTACTTATAACCAACAAGAAAACATTTATCATAAAGAATCTGAACATTTAACAGACTTAAAAATCAACAACAATGTTAACATTCTCTCTCTCTCTCTCTCACACACACACACACACACACACACACACACACACTTACTTGGCCTGAACTGTTGGTTTTTTTATGAGATTCTCCATCGTTTTCCACCAAAGTGGTCATTTCACTCTGCTGATCTGAGAAGAGAATGAAGAGAAAGTGAAAGTCCACTCCTAAGACCTGAGATGTCCAGCAGGCAGAGTGGACCCTGGAACTGTGTTTACATTAAAAATGTTCAGCTGTTTTTATGTTTATAAACAGAATGTTTAATCATTAAAATCCGTCTGAACTGGGTTACACATTTCCTCAGCTCTGTGATTCAGTTGGGTAAATATTATAATAACTTTGTGATAATAAAAGCTCTGAAACTTTATGGGTGTGATTCCTACTGCTAGCTACACAACTAATGCTAACTGAAGCTAGCTGAAGCTAATCACTCGCCCTGAAATGACAACCTGGTCATCTCACTCGGTCAGGAATAACTCATTCTTGCCAGACTTTTTAGGTTGAATAAACTATTCCGTGATCCGCTTGTGTGTGTTTACTGAATGAAAACTAAACACTTTTTATCTGAAATGTGAAACTTTTTAAAAACACCCGTTTTGATGAAAGTTACCTCACAACCCCAGTTAGCCGAGGAAGCTAACTCTAATTACCCCGAGCTGCTGAACCAGTTTGGCAGGAATCAAGTTCCACGAGTAGAAAAGTTTTCTGAAGACCGGGCAAGATGTCTCAGAACTCTTTATTTCACATTCATCGCTAGTTAAGGCAGCTAACCATCACCTAAACTAGGTCAGAGGTAGAGTTAGTAAAGACAGAAATTAAACTCACCACTCATTTTAGACGGAAGGAGTTTCTGAAGCTGCTTTACAAAAACTTCCAACAATTCAACCGAACCTGCTAAACGGCAATGACTGACGGACAGGCACAAAGGAAAGCAGCCAATCAGAACGCTTCATTGGGATTGTCTAACCAATTAAAATCTCCGACTGGAACGGCTTCAACTCTTGCCGGCACATAAGATAAGATCTATATACACTGTGTCCGTGCACTGTTCCCGGGGTGTATGATTTCTGAATCGGTAAAAGTTAGCGAACTGTTTAGGATTTTCGCTGTTAGGGTTCGGACTGGGCGAAGGGGCGTGTCCAAGAGGAAAAAGGCGGGAGAGAGAAAAAAATTACAAACAGTGATAAAATAATAATAATAATAATTATTATTCAGACACAAACTAATACATTGATTAATCGATGAATCAACTTATTACAATGATTTTAACAAAAACATGCTAAAATTTGGAGGCTTTTGTGTACAGTTTAATGTGAAACATTTAAATATCATTTAACGGAAAGTTTAGTGTGATAAAGCTGGCTAAGAAATAATATTCTGATTTCATTATAATCTAACATTCATCTCATATACAACTGAGGGTTAAAGTGCTTGTACAAAGGCCAGGGATTCAAACCCACAACCTCCTGATCTGCAGCTTAGCGCCTCACACACTGCGCTAGCACTTAGCTTTAGGCTGCTGTGTAGCTTATAATGAACCTAAATACTCTAAACTTACACTGAGAGCCTAAGATTAATATTCAGACATACTGTTGTATTCAGATACCAATAAAAAATACGACTTATGAATACAACATATCGATAAATTATAAAGAATTCAGTGATATTCCGTACAGGTAGCATATAGCACCGATCATTAAAGTAGTAATAAATGTACATCTTCTTCTTCTTCTTCTTTGGTCTTTTCCCTTCAGGTGTCTCCACAGTGAATCATCTCTCTCCACCTATCCCTATCTTCTGCATCCTCAACACTTACACCCACTAGCTTCATCTCCTCATTTATTACATCCATATTCCTCCTCTTTGGCCTTCCTCTTTTCTTCCTGCCTGGCAGCTCCATGTCCAACATTCTCCTACCAATATACTCACTCTCCCTCCTCTGGACATGTCCAAACCATCTTAATCTGTCCTCCCTAACTCTGTCCCCCAAACGTCCAACATGAGCTGTCCCTCTGATGTACTCGTTCCTAATCCTGTCCAACCGTGTCCCTCCCAAAGAGAACCTCAACATCTTCAGCTCTGCTACCTCCAGCTCTGACTCCTGTCTCTTCCTCAGTGATACTGTCTCTAAACCGTACAGCATGGCTGGTCTCACCACTGTATTGTATCACCTTCCCCTTGATTCTTGCTAATATCTTTCTATCACATAATAATAAATGTAGATAGTTTTTGTTACTCTGTTAGCACATGTAAAATAAAGTGTTATTCAAATTCAAATTTTATTTATTAGCACTGTTGCCCCACAGCAAGAAGGTCCTGGGTTGGAATCACGGGTTCGAACAGGCAGGGGCCTTTCTGTGTAAAGTTTGCATGTTCTCCCCGAGCCTGCGTGGGTTTACTCCGGGTACTCCGGTTTCCTCCCACAATCCAAAAACATGTACATTAGGTTGATTGGTAATTGTAAATTGCCCATAGGAGTGAGTGTGAGTGTGTGTGGTTGTCTGTCTATATGTGTGGTTCTGTGAAGGACTGGTGACCTCTCCAGGGTGTACCCCTGCCTTTCCCCCAATGTGTGCTGGGACAGGCTCCAGCAGATCCCTGTGACCCTAATTAGGAATAAAGTGGGTATGGACGATGGATGGATGGATAAAAAACTAGACATAAAAAATATAGGGATATAAAATAAATATAAATATATTAAATAAAGATTTAAGGAAAACAGACATATAAAACTAACAGAGTAATAGAAATATTTAAAAAAAGATGATAGAATATAAAAATCTAATAAGATATTACATATATAGATACATAAATAATAAATAATAATAATAATAATAATAATAATAATAATAATAATACAAAATTACAAAATATACATCAATGTAAGATAAATATATAGACATAAAAGATATAAATATGAATATCTGGGTATATCAGGAATGTCAGGGGGTAAAGTGAGGGTGCAGTATGTATATAAAATGCTCACTGAGTGTGACCTGTGCAGGGTAGCGCAGCTATTGTGTGTGCAACAGTCCGCTGAGGTAGAATGTCATGTGTGAGGAAGTCCAGAGAAAAAGTCCAGAAAGTCCAGTTCTAGGTGTTCTGGTTAAGGGCCCGATGGTCTGCGGGAAGAAGCTCCTCCTCATCCTCTCTGTATTTGCCTTCAAGGAGCGGAAACGTTTCCCTGACTGCAACACAGAGAAGAGTCCATTGTTAGGATGTTATTAGTTCTATTACAATATTTTATTTGTTGATTTGCTTCATAATAATAACAACACAACAGGAATAAACTGCTGATAAAATCATTTTATTAAACATGTTTAATATTAGATTGTTTATGATAAACCTACACAACCTACACAAAGGAAAGCTCATCCTCTACTGGTCAGGATTAGCTCCTCCTCTTCAAAATGGGTGGGACTAAAGTGTTCTACTGTGTGTGTGTGTGTGTCTGTGTGTGTGTGTGTGTGTGTGTGTGTGCGTTTGTGTTTGAGTGTGTCGATCATGGCTTACCAACTAAAACTGGCAGAGAAATTGGTGGTTCTAAATGAGCGGGGACGAGGAGTGTTGATCCGCATGAATCACATCAAAAAGGTCAGAATTTTTCAATTACTTTCAAAAATATTATTATAAACATGTCTAAAAATCTTCCTTCAAAGACTTTTTACCAACGCCCCGAAAAACAGGAACATGTCAGACAGTAAAACCTCCTCACAGTGCAGATTTTCTGACTGCTAACGACTGCGATTAAATATATTTATAATTAAAAATTCTGTTTTTAATGAATACTGGCATTATAAAATTAAATATAATTAAATATTTAATGAGGATTGTAAAATGAAATAGTTAATACAATCTGTATAATCTATATACATTAGTTTATTAAAATTAATCTCAATGGCATCTCACTGATCTGCATATCAGTGTGTGTGTGTGTGTGTGTGTGTTTATGTGATAAATGTTTTAAAGAGTTTGTTATAATTCAGAACAGAGAATCAAAAAGGAAGTGCAAACAGGAAACCAGCAGCTCGACATGAACCACACACACACACACACACACACACACACACACACACACACACAGACACACACACAGACACACTTTCTCTCTCTCTCTCCCTCTCTCTCTCGTTATGTTGTGTGTAGGAGACATTTTTTAAGACTAAA
>NC_080730.1:155000-157500 GCF_019097595.1 Hemibagrus wyckioides | reverse complement strand
CCACACACTGGCACGTGCGCACGCACGCGACACGCGCATATAGTACGCACATCTTGCCACACTGGACCTTGCGTGTGCACGCACACGCGGTCTGCCGCCTGCCCTGCCGATATACAACGTGTCTTAATGCACATACACACGCCACACAAACTGCGCACCATGCGCGTGCCATTAATTATATACGCACAGCCACACACGCACACACAAACACACACATACATATACTGTGTCACATAATGCATACACATACACATACTGCACATAACACGTATACCAGCCGCCTGCCTGCACTTGCATATCTTCATGCACACACACATTTTTGCTACCTTGCCAATACACGTCTGCCTGCCTGCGCACATAATCATACCTGCACACATGTACAAACACACACATGCTGTATACACTTACACACGACACTGTAATCACCGATGCCACGCGATCTGCCTGCCTGCCACCACTGCGATCACACACAATCTGTCATACACTGTACACACACCACCTACCACACACCACATATATACACTTGCCACCTGTCTACACACACACACATAATCTTGTATACCTGCCTCTACCTACTACCACAATATCCATATACCTACCTGCACCACACCTGCAATCTTATCACTTACACTGCTACACACTTACACATGTGTACACATACACTTTGTCTATACTCCTACATATGCATGTGTCTTATCCATACACATCTTATACACACAATGTGTCTTGATCATACACAGTCCTTAATACTATATACATATATTTATACACTGTGAATATACAATCATAATAATCTTACCACACACACTAATGCACACTTTACACACTTATATATACGTCTTATCTATACACACCTGGACATATACAATATATCAATATATATACTTAGTCTGTCTACCTATGTACCACATTAATATATATTATTATACACTGTACATACTATATACACACATGCGTTTACACACGTATGTCGTGCGCACTTACGCCAGGTCATGCACGCACACGACGTACGTACACGTCGTGATCGCGCTGCCGCACGCGTGCGATGCACTGTGTATGTTGTAGTACCAGTCGTTACACACTGCGCGCGCGTGTCTTTCATACGCACGTGCAATGCCGCCACTGGATGCGCGTGTGCTCATGCTGCGCTGTCTGCGTACTGCGCCTGGACACACTGCCTGGATAAACTTAGCACTGTCGTCTGCCTGCGCCCGTGCGCCTGCACCAGCCACATATATCAACGTGTATGCCGCTACACACTGACACTGCCTGCCTGAACCATGCGTGTAATCTGCGCGATGCTGTACACACAAACTGCCACAGTATATACACTTATCTGCGCCGCGCGGTACACAATAACACACACATCTGCTGGATAATCTTACACATACATACCACACACATATGCCTGCGCCTATATATACTTACACACACATACGCGACACACACCACGCGCAAATCTTATATACACTTGCCTAGCGCTCTGCCCATGGCGACCACAGCCGCAATATGTCGCCATTACACACTACATATCTGCGCACATGTGCTACACACACACATATCTGTGCCACACATACCTACACATATATATGCACTCGCGTGTACAGTACTACACACACATGCGCACACACATATATAGCACTCTACCCACACACATACACATCGTCGTGTCTGCGCACGTGCTCTCGCCGCATACACATCGTGTGATATACACCTGCATATATACATCTTTACATACACATGTCCACACATGTCTGCCACCACACACACACACACGACACATCATGCATCTATACACAATGTGTGCGTACGCGCATAACACACACACACACACATATAATACACATAATCGCTGTATATATAGTGTGTCTTACACGCACTGAATACGCACGCGCCTGGCACGCGCGTATACCGCGCGCGCGTGCGCGCACACGCGCATGTGTGCGTACGCACACGTGCGCGCGTGCACGCGCGCGCGCGTGTATGCACCACGACACTGCCATGCCTGCGCGCGTGTGTGCCGTCTGCCACGCGCGCGTGCCTGCCTGCACGTACCGCGCGTGTGCGTACACTGCACATGCCACGCCTGCCCACCGCGCCGCGCGCCATGTCCTGCGCCTGCGTGCACACACACACAAACACACACTGACATACCATGCACATGCCGCCACACCGTGCTAGCGCCACTGCGCAATCGTCTGCCTGCCTGCAATCATCGTCATGACCTGCACACACGCCACTGCAACTATGCACACATGCAATATGCGCTGCCTGGATCGACACACACACGCCACGTGCGCGGACTAGCCGTGTGTAATACACTTGCCACACATGTCTGCCTGCTGCATGACCACTAACACACACACACACACGCGCATATATAGACTGGTCGTCGCGTGCCACAATATACGTCATGCCTGCGCCTGGATATGTCGGTGTACGTCATTGTGCGCGCCGCAGGTCGCGCCAGCCGCCATATACCACGCTGCCCGATAACACA
>NC_080730.1:150000-152500 GCF_019097595.1 Hemibagrus wyckioides | reverse complement strand
TTCAGAGCACATAAAGACCAGGGAGGCATGTCACTGTGAGAAAGTGCAGTAAAGACCAGATGTTAGAAAGAGCTGGAGAGCAACTAGGCAGAAAAGCACAGCAGGGCTGTCTGGAGCTGCTTGCAGAGACTTTGTGTGTGGACGAGCCAAAAGGACTGAAGAATTAAACACCAGCTTCTTTTATATTAGCTTTTAGGAATCCCTTTTGAGTGGCTAGTATCAGCTCACCTGAAGTCCATTACATACTTACCATGACCATCTACAGTTTGTCGACACAGTATACCACTCACCTGAGGATACCTCTGCCTTCACTACGTCCATAAGAAAGCAGCAGTAAAGACTTCAAAAACTGAAGATGCTCAACAGATCCCAACTGGTCCATTTCACCAAGTTTGCTCACCAAGGTTCCTTTCGCTCTCTTCCATCTGTAAGAGCAGACTGCAGCGAGTGGCTTGACAAAGATGAGGCTTGAAAACTAAGGCTTGACAACTCAGAAAAATCAATAATTTACCAGGGTCAAGAGGTGGGCAGTGAAATTTGCTGTCTACAAACATCCAGGCGTTGTGTCCAGTGCACTGTCCGAACCTGCTGCGCTGCCTGTTTGATTTATTGTTAAATTTTGCTCACAGAGAGAAGGCATTGGCAGTAAAGTGTTTCTATTTCTGATTCTAATCACAGCACTAAGATTAGATTTCCTTTTCTTTCTGTAGATACAGTAAACGAATTGCTGATATCAAAGAGTGTAAAGAACATGCAACGGTGAACTGGTGAGTTACACACTGATGTAGTTTATGGTGTATTTATCAGTGAACATGAATAAACACCGGGTTCTGTGTTAAACTGTGCAGTGGACCGATTCATCGGGAGAAACGACACTTTCTGAGAAATGCTTTAAAGGAGCTGATCAAAGTGTTGGAGGATCAACCAGCTCTGCTTGGACCAAAGGTTGAAAAGAACACATGAACTTTACTTTCTCTCCAGTGTGAAATCTGTCCTGTTATATTAATGATATTTAGTTATTAGTACTATGATTTAAAATCCATTTTATTTTAAACCGTATTCACACAGTCATGTCGATCTCTTCCTTTCCTCTCTCAGGCCTTGTTTGTGTTCATGGCTCTGTCATTCTCGCGGGATGAAATCTGCTGGTTGGTGCGTCATCATGAAAACATTCCCAAAACTAAAACTCCTGAAGATTACACAGACGCGTGAGTGAGAGCAGGAGGAAAAAAACAAAAACAAGAACGTCTTTAAAATGTCTATTTCTCTGATGACAAACTCTAACAAATTTCTAACATTTTAAATTGAATTCTCACAAATTGTTAGCTAAAATGTCTGTTATTCTGTGAAGATTCTATTATTTAATCTCTACACAATGTCTAAAACAATATTTTAGAGTATAATTTCAATATTTTCAGACAGAAGATGTTTACTCCTGTCCTGTTAATCACACCAGTGTTTCTCTTGCAGTCTGATACCAGAGCTGCTGTTCTACATGGAGAAGCTTCAAGCTCTTCTGCAGCGTTATAACTCCGTTCTTCAGCGTTACCATCTGCAGTATCTCTCTCGCTTTGACGCTCTCATCATCAACGACACTATACAGGTATTCATGTGTAGAAAGTACTGAATGAAGAGATGAAGAGCACTTTATTCCCTGATCTGGTTACATGCTGGATCATTTCACCTGGATTCTTTAGACTTGAAGAAAAATGTGTAGTGATCCTGATGCTCGTTCTGATGGTCATTTCATCACGCTCAGCTCTCTCTGACTTTACAGGGTAGAGTTATAGTAGAGTAATGATTTATCCTGACACTGCTGTCTGATCCACTGTCCTGAATGTGTCTGATTTTCAGAGCATCGTTGTGTGTCCTGAAGAGGAATCAGTGCTCATGACATCATTTGTCTCTGATCTGAGCGCGCTCACACTCAAACAGTGTAACTTTTATCCCATTATATTTACATTTAGAATTATTACAATATTCAGTTTATTACGTTCTATTTTAAATGTTTATTCAAAATATTTCTTGATGTTTTTGTCTGATCTGCAGTGGAGTGTGGGGACGAACTGGACTTTAAAGCTCTTAGACTTGACTGGTTACGTCTACAGGTACACTGACCACTTAAACACCATTACACACAAACACTGACCACTTAAACACCATTACACACAAACACTGACCACTTAAACACCATTACACACAAACACTGACCACTTAAACACCACAACACACAAACACTGACCACTTAAACACCACAACACACAAACACTGACCACTTAAACACCACAACACACAAACACTGACCACTTAAACACCACAACACACAAACACTGACCACTTAAACACCACAACACACAAACACTGACCACTTAAACACCACAACACACAAACACTGACCACTTAAACACCATTACACACAAACACTGACCACTTAAACACCACAACACACAAACACTGACCACTTAAACACCACAACACACAAACACTGACCACTTAAACA
>NC_080730.1:90000-137500 GCF_019097595.1 Hemibagrus wyckioides | reverse complement strand
TAATAATAATAATAATAATAATAATAATAATAATAATAATAATACATAAATAAATAAATAAATAAATAAATAAATAAATAAATAAATAAATAAATAAATAAATAAATAAATAAAAATAACAATTATAAGTTTTGACTTGTTTATTATATGATATGATTTTACTGATTTACTTCAGTGTGGTATTGTGTGTGTGTGTGTGTGTGTGTTTTGTTGAGCAGAAGCTGGTGTTTGAGAACATGGATGTTTTGGTGCAGATCCGAGCAAATTTTGACAAACCTGACATCACAAGCAGCCTTCAAAAGAGACTCACAGGTAATCTGTCCCTCTCTCACACACACTCACACTCACACACACACACACACACACTCACACACACACACACACAGGCATCAGTCTTTCCAAGAGGGAAGTTGTGAGATCAACCATCAAGTTGAAACAGATTAATTCATTTTACATTATTTCCTATATAATAATTCATTCGATAAATAATTCGAAAAATAATTCGTTTTTGACCAAATCGGTATTCCACCAGAATTTTGGAACAAATTAAAGTTGAACACCAAGGAACCACTGTATTTTATTTTATTTTATATGATATTTTGCTTGTGTGTGTAAAGGGTGTGAGAATGTGCTGAAACGTTTGACCATCATCGGGGTGATTCTGTCGTTTCGCACCATGACTCAGGAAGCTCTGGAGGAGGTGAGACATTACACTGCACTCTATATATATATATATATATCACTATATGATGTTATATACAGTACATGCAGTGATAATTCAGCTTATAGGACAGTCTACACACATGTGTGAGTTGGTGTTTATTACAGTGTGATCTGAGACTGCGGTGTGTGTGTTTGTGTCTCAGAGCAGACCATGTTCCTGTCCTCAGCTCTCACAATCAGTCTGACACGTGTTCATCACACACACACACACTCAGTGTAACTGTGTGTGTTGTATTGTTATGAATGTTCTGTGTGTAGGTGATGCACAAACACTGTCCGTTCCTGATGGGACCCATGGAGTGTGTGAGAGACCTGGCCAGCGCAGATGAACCTGACATGAAGGTGATATTTACACACACAGTCTGATCTCTGTGACTGAGGCATGATGGCTGGTGCAGCTTCACTTATTTCAGAAACGGCTGGTCTGCTGTGTTGGTCTGGTGTGTAGGTGGTGTTGAGTGTGTATGAGCTAGCGTCTTCCGCTGGAGTGAAATGTGATATTGACCCCACCCTCGTAGCCGCCATCGCTAACATGCGTTCAGGTAAATCTCTCAGATTTATTTCATTTATTATAAAAATATATTAAATTAGATTAGATTAGATTAGATTCAACTTTATTGTCATTGCACATAGTTACAAGGCAACGAAATGCAGTTAGCATCTAACCAGAAGTGCAAGTTAGCAGTGCAATATGAACATATATATAGATATATATAAATAAAAGCTATATATAAATTGGATTTACAAAAATATATATATATATGAATATACAGTATAAAGTGAGCAAAGATGGATACTGTGCATAGAATATATAAATTAATGTACAGAATAATTGTAACTTTACAGATATATATGAATGTGTAAATATTATATATATTAAATATTATATATTATATAAATTAATGAACGATGTACACACACTGTGTGTGTGTGTGTGTGTGTGTGTGTGTGTAGACAATGCCTCAGTGGAGGAGGAATATAAACTGGCGTGTCTGCTGTTGGTGTTTGCCGCAGTGTCACTGCCCATTCTGGCCATCGACCCGAACTCATTCTACAGTCGAGAACAAGGAGGTGAAACACACACCTAGGGTTAGGGCTGGGTCAGTAAACAGGAAGTAAACGGGAGGGTCATGTGACAGCTGTGTTGAGTAACATGTTTCTTTTTTTTTGTTCTGCAGGTCACCAAAACAACATCCACTGTCTCGCCACCGCCATTAACCACCTCGCTGCTGCCATGTTCACCGTACAAAACAAGAACATTGAACAGCACCTCCGCGAGTTCCTGCTGGTACACACACACACATACACACACACACACACACACACACATACACACATATATATATACACTACCAGTGAAAAGTTTGGACACCTTCTAATCCCATGGTCTTTCCTGATGTTTATTTCTTTCTACATTGTAAAACAATGCTGAAGGCGGCCGAAATCCACAATAATGTCCTTTGAACAGTTGATATTGAGATATGTCTGCTACTGATGCTCTGTAAAGCCTTCATAACGCCTCTAATCTGAGGTGCTGTTAATTGGTGATTTCTGAGGCTGGTCACTCTAAATGAACTTCTCCTCTGCAGCAGAGGTCAGTTTTGGTCTTGCTTTACTGGGATGGTCTTCATGTGAGACAGTTTCATCATGGGGCTTGATGGGTTTTGCAAATGCACTTGACAATACTGTTCCTGCAAGAACTATTCCAGAACACCTGACCTTCGTGTCTTAAAATAACAACTGACTGGTTTTTGTTGTCATTACATATGGATTACTGAAGTCCATGTGTGTTATTTCATAGTTTTGAAATCTCCAGGATTGTTCTAGAATGTAGAAAATAAATCCCTGAACAAAAAACATTGAATTAAAAGGTGTGTCCAAACTTTTGACTGGTAGTATATATACTATACATATACACTACCAGTCAAAAGTTTGGACACACCTTCTAATTCAATGTTTTTTGTTCAGCATTGTTTTACAATGTAGAAAGAAATAAACATCAGGAAAGACCATGAAATTAGAAGGTGTGTCCAAAGTGTTGACTGGTAGTATATATATACACACACACACACACACACTCATCACTCATGCGTGCACACACACACAGTGATAAAGTTCAGTTATAAAGTATAAGTGTTGTTGATGGAGTGTGGTTTGTTTATAGATTGCGTCCTCAGCGTTACTGCAGCTTGGACAGAACATTGAGAAAGTGGAGATCAAGCACAGAGCCTCGGTCTACCTGCTGCTGGACATGGTGACCACACCTTCATCTCATACAAACACACACACACACACACACAGCTGTCTATGATCACATCTAGACCCAACTACATACACATCTTTAACTAGTATTTACCTCATAGTGCAGCTCATGAATAATGTGTGTGTGTGTTTGCTGTAGATTGTGGACCAGTCTCCATTCCTCAGTCAGGATGTCTTGGAGAACTGTTTCCCCTACGTGCTGCTGCGCAACGCCTACAGAGAAGTTTACAGGACCTTCATACACACTATGGGATAAACACACACACACACAAACAAATAAACTGAGTGGGACAAAAAAATGGGACATTAATATAGACAGATATCTTTTGATTAAAGAACATTGAGCTTATCAAACTCATACCACACATAGGTCGAAAATCTTCACGAGGGGGTGTGGCCAAGGCAGGGCTACACTAAGAACGGGAAAAAGCAGGAAGTGAACAGGAAGAGTTGATGATGTGTGGAAGTGATTCTGAATCCGTGTTCTAATGATAAATTGTTGCTCAGTAAGACTCCTTCTTATCATAATAATATTATTCATTATTAATAATTATTAATCTGAGTTTTTAATCTCTTTCTTTTAATAAAACCCTGCTCATGTTGTTCGTCTTTTTTTTTTACAATGAGTTAAATCTCAGTCTTATAATCATCTGCTTTATAATCATCCATGTTATAAATAAAGTTTTTTGTCTTATTGATATTGTCTGTTTTTTCATGCAGAGAGCAAAATATTGCATTTTTAATTTTATTGTTTTCTTGATTATGGATGTGATTGTGGGCGTGGTCAGAGGTGGGTCAAGGTCAGAACTTAAAAAAAGCAGCAGCATGTGCAGGGGCCAAGCAGACTCCCAGACTCTGATCCATATTGATCGTTTGGATTGAATTTTCTACAGGTGGGTCTGAAGATGATTTACACCAGGATTTGGAGTTGAGTGGAAATCATTTGTAGGAAGAGCAGGACCTTGAGTTTCAGATGTTGGTGCATTCACTTCAGCTTTCTCCAGGACATGGTAGTGGTCACAGTTCTTGACCACAATGTGGTCACTAAACGTTTTAGGTAAATTCAGGGCGTGGTCCTGAAGACCAAGTGTTGTGATACATTTACAGCATTCAGGAGATCCCCTTTATATCCAGAAAGACTTACATTTTATCTCATTTTATTTCTCAAGATGATGTGAGCCAGATTTGATGATGATCGGACAAAATGTGGAGGAGTTACAGCAAAAACAGCACTTTCAGTATGTCATTGAAACCCTTGACCAGTGTGTGGCGCGTGAGTTATGAAATCTGTGTCAGGTCATGATATTGAATACGCTGACCAAGATTTGTGTCAGCTTCAAGTCAAATCGTTTGGATATCAAAATACTTTTTGATAACTTTCTGAGGTCCAGATTGGTCTGAAGATGAAGAACACACAATCTAGTCTCGATTCGCATAATTTCTAGAAAGAGTAGCAGTTTTAATTTTGTTTACCATTTCCAAAAATCCAGAAATTCCAAAGAGGCAGAATTTTACATCGTAATGTGCGTTGATCTAATCTTGAGAAGCCCAGATTTTGGGACACATTATTTCAGAAGTTCCAAATTCAGCCCAATTTTGACCAGATGTTGGCAGCTGGGCTTTGGCAGCACTCGACCGTTTGCTTCAGAATGTTCCTTACTGTAGACTCCAACAGTCAGATATCACAGCTTTTTATCAGACTGTTCTTTGGGCTGCCATAGGCCATATACCCTAGAAGAAGAAGAAGAAGAAGAAGAAGAAGAAGAAGTAGAATAACAAGAGTGTCTATGCACCTTTAGGGCTTTGCCCTCTAATAACCTTCAGGTCTTGTGAGTGAGATGATTGTACTCCTTGCGCTCGAGTTAAATCACATCTCCATTTTGAAGTTTCAGAGGTTCAGGTAACTCTTCTCATGGCTCATTGACACTTTCTTCACAGCATCCTTTAAAATTAAACAGCTTTAATCTTCCACAGCTTCCTCGTTCAGAATAATCTCAGGAGAAAATGCAGAGCATTAGATCATGCACACAAACTAGATCATGAACGTTTCCACCCACAGGAAGGTCTGTAGAAGGTTCACAGGTGTAGCAAGAGGACTGAGGGTCAGAAAAGACCAGAAAACACACAATAGCAATATTGACCTTCATAACATGGGGTACTAAAAAGAAAAGCATGATAAAGTGTCGAAGAAAATCACACATAATAATTTGTGCATGTGTTTATAAACTAATATCCAACTGAAGACGAGCCATTAGTGGCAGCACAAGCTATGTTACAGTGAACTGTGTGTGTGCTAACGTTAGCTTGGGTCTTGGTTTGGGTTAATATGTACCTGTGCTAACTTATTTAGTGAATATGAAATAGAAGGGATGAAGTTTATAATAATTGTTCTGTTAAAATAAAATACAAAATGTGAATTAAAGATAATCTGCTGTCAGTACTTTAGTCATGTGTAAATGTACAGCACGAGCTCTGTCACATTCCTCTGTTCCTCTGGGTCTCTGCAGCAGAACCTGATTTCCCATGATCCTCTTCCTCTAGAGACACTGATGACGAACATAAAAAGGTGTGAGAGGAGGAACAGGAGAGATGTGTGTAGAGACAAAGACCTGAATGAGAAACCTTAAACCTCTGAGTGCTGATGTGGAGAGACGTCGTCATACCGTGAGTCTTCTTCTCGCTTTATTCTGTTTATTCATCTACAGAAGTGTTTCCTCAGCATTACACCGCTGTTTGTGTCGCAGACAGTAAGAGTTTAGGATAAATATGAGAAGTTGTGTGTGTATGTGTGTGTGTGTGTGTGTGTGTGTGTGTGTGTGTGTGTGTGTGTGCTGAGTTTATTATTCGGTTTGTGACGTAGTGACAGTTTTTACAACAACTTCATCTTCATTCTAGCACTGTAATAATTATAATCATCATCATCATCATCATCAAGTGTAAATTTCCCTTTGGAATGAATAAAGTATCTATCTATCTATCTATCTATCTATCTATCTATCTATCTATCTATCTATCTATCTATCTATCTATCTATCTATCTATCTATCTATCTATCATCATGGAGATGTTACTTTTTATACTTTTATTTATCAGTGTTTAACCTCTCAGTAGACAGATGTGTTGCAGCTGCTGAACACCAAAACATTAAATCAGTGACCCGAGGTTTTGTTTGAATTTGAGGTGAAATGACCCTCAGAACATGAACTCAGGTGCACTGGTGTGTGAGATGATGTCAGATCTCTCTTTTTATTTCTACCTTCTCTGTATGATGTAAACTGACACACTGCTCCTACGCACGTAATAAGCAGTTTTCACTGCTTTCACTGGACATCACTCTGTTGTGTCAACAACAAGCCACGCCCACAGGAAGTACTTTTTTCTGTGGAGGAAGTCACAGATGTGTAAAAGGTTGTGTGATCTTGGTGTCGGTCAGTTTTCTGCTCTTCTCCTGGATAATTAACACACACTGGGATTTTACCACTGAAGACATCATCACTGTGCTGCCCAATCACCTGCTCCCTCTGACATCATATACACGTCTGTCCAATCACACCAAACTCCTGACCATCGCACACTACTTTATTTTAGTCTCTATCTGTGTGTGTGTTTGTGTGTGTGTATGTGTGTGTGCTCCTCTTCAGAGACTCTGCTGACGTAGTGAGTGGAAAATAAAAACTTGTGTCCATTAAACTTAAGGTCATCAGGGAGGAGACGCACCATGGCACCACAACATGGAAAAACACTGAACACACACATCAGTGTGGACACATGGAGGTCCACCATCATACTGTACGTACACACACACTTACACAGAGCGTGAGGGACAGAGAGAGACTCCACCCAGTTACCAAACATTGCTGACCCTGAGTTGTTCCCACGCTCTCTCTCTCTCTCTCTCTCTCTCTCACACACACACACACACACATAAATATGGGCTTTAATCATCTGCATCATCTGTCTTCTGTGTGTGTGTGCGTGTGTGTGTGTGTGTGTGTAAGCACAATGGCAGATTTAGTGAATGTGAAAAAAAACCCACTCCAGAAGTCTCCCTCCTGTAGCACACACACACACACAGACACACACACACACACACATTATGCTCAAGCTGTGTGTGTTGTGGTGTAGGTTGAAGAGGATGGTGCAGCAGCTGGAGATCAGAGAGGTGGACTTTGATGAGCTGAAGAGGAACCTGGAGTTCACTGCTTCATTACTTGAGGCACTTTACACCAGCGGAACACCGTAACATATACACACACACACACACACACACACACACACACACACACACACACACACACACACAAACTTATTATTACAGTGCATTTTTTATAGCTTTCACATTTTGTGTATGTGTATGTGTGTGTGTTTCAGACCATCACTTGATGCTGATGATGATCTACAGCTCCGCTCTGATGTTGTTCCTGTGGAGGTTCGTGATTGGCTTGCATCTACATTTACTCAGAGAGTACAGCCAATCAGACAGCGGCTGGAGGAGAAGCCAAAATTCCGCAGCATTGTTCACGCAGTGCAGGCTGGGATATTCGTGGAGCGGTACAACACACACACACACACACACACACACACCCCACATACACAAATCTTCTGATTGGCTACATTAGCTGTGGGTGGGTCTAACAGTAAAGGTTATGATGTAGAGTTGTAGATGTTACAGCTGATATAAAGGATATAAAGTTATGTGACCTTCTCATGTTCTCCTGTGTGTGTGTGTGTGTGTGTGTGTAGGATGTTCCGTAAAGCGTACTCTACTGCCATGCCTGACCAACCTGCTGAGGTCATCAACTGTTTAAGGGTAACATAACATCCAGTTCAGTGTTAATGATGTGTTACTGGTGTGTTAATAATGTGTTAATGATGTGTAAATGATGTGTTAATGTGTGTCAATGGTGTGTTGATGTGTTAATGGTGTGTTAATTATGTGTTAATGGTGTGTTAATGATGTGTTGATGTGTTAATGGTGTGTTGATGATGTGTTGATGTGTTAATGGTGTGTTAATGATGTGTTAATGGTGTGTTAATGATGTGTTGATGTGTTAATGGTGTGTTGATGATGTGTTGACGTGTTAATGGTGTGTTAATGATGTGTTAATGGTGTGTTAATGATGTGTTGATGTGTTAATGGTGTGTTGATGTGTTAATAGTGTGTTGATGTGTTACTGATGTGGTGATGATGTGTTACTGATGTGTTAATGGTGTGTTGATGTGTTACTGATGTGGTGATGATGTGTTGATGTGTTACTGATGTGTTAATGGTGTGTTGATGTGTTAATGGTGTGTTGATGTGTTACTGATGTGTTAATGGTGTGTTGATGTGTTAATGGTGTGTTAATGGTGTGTTGATGTGTTAATGGTGTGTTGATGTGTTACTGATGTGGTGATGATGTGTTACTGATGTGTTAATGGTGTGTTGATGTGTTAATGGTGTGTTGATGTGTTAATGGTGTGTTGATGTGTTAATGGTGTGTTAATGGTGTGTTGATGTGTTACTGATGTGTTAATAGTGTGTTGATAATGTGTTAATGGTGTGTTAATGGTGTGTTGATGTGTTACTGATGTGTTAATGGTGTGTTGATAATGTGTTAATGGTGTGTTGATGTGTTACTGATGTGTTACTGATGTGTTAATGGTGTGTTAATGGTGTGTTGATGTGTTACTGATGTGGTGATGATGTGTTACTGATGTGTTAATAGTGTGTTGATGTGTTAATGGTGTGTTAATGGTGTGTTGATGTGTTAATGGTGTGTTGATGTGTTAATGGTGTGTTAATGGTGTGTTGATGTGTTAATGGTGTGTTGATGTGTTAATGGTGTGTTAATGGTGTGTTGATGTGTTAATGGTGTGTTGATGTGTTAATGGTGTGTTGATGTGTTAATGGTGTGTTAATGGTGTGTTGATGTGTTACTGATGTGGTGATGATGTGTTACTGATGTGTTAATAGTGTGTTGATAATGTGTTAATGGTGTGTTGATGTGTTACTGATGTGTTAATGGTGTGTTGATGTGTTACTGATGTGTTTATGGTGTGTTAATGGTGTGTTAATGGTGTGTTGATGTGTTAATGATGTGTTACTGATGTGGTGTTGATGTGTTACTGATGTGTTTATGGTGTGTTAATGGTGTGTTAATGGTGTGTTGATGTGGTGATGATGTGTTACTGATGTGTTAATGGTGTGTTGATGTGTTAATGGTGTGTTGATGTGTTAATGGTGTGTTGATGTGTTAATGGTGTGTTAATGGTGTGTTGATGTGTTACTGATGTGTTAATAGTGTGTTGATAATGTGTTAATGGTGTGTTAATGGTGTGTTGATGTGTTACTGATGTGTTAATGGTGTGTTGATAATGTGTTAATGGTGTGTTGATGTGTTAATGGTGTGTTACTGATGTGGTGTTGATGTGTTACTGATGTGTTTATGGTGTGTTAATGGTGTGTTAATGGTGTGTTGATGTGTTAATGATGTGTTACTGATGTGGTGTTGATGTGTTACTGATGTGTTTATGGTGTGTTAATGGTGTGTTAATGGTGTGTTGATGTGGTGATGATGTGTTACTGATGTGTTAATGGTGTGTTGATGTGTTACTGATGTGTTACTGATGTGGTGATGATGTGTTACTGATGTGTTAATAGTGTGTTGATAATGTGTTAATGGTGTGTTAATGGTGTGTTGATGTGTTACTGATGTGGTGATGATGTGTTACTGATGTGTTAATAGTGTGTTGATGTGTTAATGGTGTGTTAATGGTGTGTTGATGTGTTACTGATGTGGTGATGATGTGTTACTGATGTGTTAATAGTGTGTTGATAATGTGTTAATGGTGTGTTGATGTGTTACTGATGTGTTAATAGTGTGTTGATAATGTGTTAATGGTGTGTTGATGTGTTACTGATGTGTTTATGGTGTGTTAATGGTGTGTTAATGGTGTGTTGATGTGTTAATGGTGTGTTGATGTGTTAATGGTGTGTTACTGATGTGGTGTTGATGTGTTACTGATGTGTTTATGGTGTGTTAATGGTGTGTTAATGGTGTGTTACTGATGTGGTGATGATGTGTTACTGATGTGTTAATGGTGTGTTGATGTGTTAATGGTGTGTTGATGTGTTAATGGTGTGTTAATGGTGTGTTGATGTGTTACTGATGTGTTAATAGTGTGTTGATAATGTGTTAATGGTGTGTTGATGTGTTACTAGTGTTACTGATGTGTTAATGGTGTGTTAATGGTGTGTTGATGTGTTAATGATGTGTTACTGATGTGGTGTTGATGTGTTACTGATGTGTTTATGGTGTGTTAATGGTGTGTTAATGGTGTGTTGATGTGGTGATGATGTGTTACTGATGTGTTAATGGTGTGTTGATGTGTTAATGGTGTGTTAATGGTGTGTTGATGTGTTACTGATGTGTTAATAGTGTGTTGATAATGTGTTAATGGTGTGTTGATGTGTTACTAGTGTTACTGATGTGTTAATGGTGTGTTAATGGTGTGTTGATGTGTTACTGATGTGGTGATGATGTGTTACTGATGTGTTAATAGTGTGTTGATGTGTTAATGGTGTGTTAATGGTGTGTTGATGTGTTAATGGTGTGTTGATGTGTTAATGGTGTGTTGATGTGTTAATGGTGTGTTAATGGTGTGTTGATGTGTTACTGATGTGGTGATGATGTGTTACTGATGTGTTAATAGTGTGTTGATAATGTGTTAATGGTGTGTTGATGTGTTAATGGTGTGTTGATGTGTTAATGGTGTGTTACTGATGTGGTGTTGATGTGTTACTGATGTGTTAATGGTGTGTTGATGTGTTAATGGTGTGTTGATGTGTTAATGGTGTGTTACTGATGTGGTGTTGATGTGTTACTGATGTGTTTATGGTGTGTTGATGTGTTAATGGTGTGTTGATGTGTTAATGGTGTGTTGATGGTGTGTTGATGTGTTACTGATGTGTTAATAGTGTGTTGATAATGTGTTAATGGTGTGTTGATGTGTTACTGATGTGTTACTGATGTGTTAATGGTGTGTTAATGGTGTGTTGATGTGTTACTGATGTGTTACTGATGTGTTAATGGTGTGTTAATGGTGTGTTGATGTGTTACTGATGTGGTGATGATGTGTTACTGATGTGTTAATAGTGTGTTGATAATGTGTTAATGGTGTGTTGATGTGTTAATGGTGTGTTGATGTGTTACTGATGTGTTAATGGTGTGTTGATGTGTTAATGGTGTGTTGATGTGTTAATGGTGTGTTAATGGTGTGTTGATGTGTTAATGGTGTGTTAATGGTGTGTTGATGTGTTACTGATGTGTTAATGGTGTGTTGATGTGTTTATGGTGTGTTAATGGTGTGTTGATGTGTTAATGATGTGTTAATGATGTGTTTATGATGTGTTAATGATGTGTTTATGATGTGTTTATGATGTGTTTATGATGTGTTTATGATGTGTTTATGATGTGTTTATGATGTGTTAATGACGTGTTACTGATCTGTTTACGTGTTTATGATGTGTTAATGATGTGTTTATGATGTGTTAATGATGTGTTTATGATGTGTTTATGATGTGTTAATGATGTGTTTATGATGTGTTTATGATGTGTTAATGATGTGTTTATGATGTGTTAATGATGTGTTTATGATGTGTTTATGATGTGTTAATGATGTGTTAATAGTGTGTTGATAATGTGTTAATGGTGTGTTAATGGTGCGTCAATGATGTGTTAATGGTGTGTTCATTATATGTTAATGGTGTGTTGATGTGTTAATTGTGTGTTAATGATGTGTTGATGTGTTAATGGTGTGTTAATGGTGTGTTAATTGTGTGTTAATTGTGTGTTAATTGTGTGTCAGTGGTGTGTCAATGATGTGTTAATAGTGTGTTCATGATATGTTGATGGTGTGTTGCTGATGTGTTAATGATGTGTTAATGATGTGTTGATGTGTTAATGGTGTGTTAATGGTGTGTTAATTGTGTGTTAATGTTGAGGTCATTGTGTGTTCTCTTCAGGATTTGGACAGATGGAGTTTTGATGTGTTTTCTCTGGACGCTGTCAGTTCGGGTCATTCACTAAAAACACTCTTCATCGAGCTGATCATCAAACACCATCTGAACAGCAGGTTTAAGGTAGAACACTCAACACACTGATCACACTCAACACACTCAACACACTGATCACACTCAACACACTCAACACACTGATCACACTCAACACACTCAACACACTGAACACACTGATCACACTCAACACACTGATCACACTCAACACACTCAACACACTGATCACACTCAACACACTCAACACACTGATCACACTCAACACACTGAACACACTGATCACACTCAACACACTGATCACACTCAACACACTCAACACACTGAACACACTGATCACACTCAACACACTGATCACACTCAACACACTCAACACACTGATCTCACTCAACACACTCAACACACTCAACACACTGATCTCACTCAACACACTCAACACACTGATCACACTCAACACACTCAACACACTGATCACACTCAACACACTCAACACACTGATCACACTCAACACACTGATCACACTCAACACACTCAACACACTCAACACACTGATCACACTCAACAAACTGATCACACTCAACACACTGATCACACTCAACACACTGAACACACTGATCACACTCAACACACTCAACACACTGAACACACTGATCACACTCAACACACTGATCACACTCAACACACTCAACACACTCAACACACTGAACACACTGATCACACTCAACACACTGATCACACTCAACACACTCAACACAATGATCACACTCAACACACTCAACACACTGATCACACTCAACACACTCAACACACTGAACACACTGATCACACTCAACACACTGATCACACTCAACACACTGATCACACTCAACACACTGAACACACTGATCACACTCAACACACTGATCACACTCAACAACCTCAACACACTGATCACACTCAACACACTCAACACACTGATCACCCTCAACACACTAATCACACTGAACACACTGATCACACTCAACACACTCAACACACTGAACACACTGATCACACTCAACACACTGATCACACTCAACACACTGATCACACTCAACAAACTAATCACACTGAACACACTGATCACACTCAACACACTGATCACACTCAACACACTCAACACACTCAACACACTGATCACACTCAACACACTGATCACACTCAACACACTCAACACACTGATCACACTCAACACACTGATCACACTCAACAAACTAATCACACTGAACACACTGATCACACTCAACACACTGATCACACTCAACAAACTAATCACACTGAACACACTGATCACACTCAACACACTGATCACACTCAACACACTCAACACACTGATCACACTCAACACACTGATCACACTCAAAAAACTAATCACACTGAACACACTGATCACACTCAACACACTGATCACACTCAACACACTCAACACACTGATCACACTCAACACACTCAACAAACTAATCACACTGAACACACTGATCACACTCAACACACTCAACACACTGATCACACTCAACACACTCAACACACTGATCACACTCAACAAACTAATCACACTGAACACACTGATCACACTCAACACACTGATCACACTCAACACACTGATCTCACTCAACACTCTCAACACACTGATCTCACTCAACACTCTCAACACACTGATCACACTCAACACACTAATCACACTGAACACACTGAACACACCGATCACACTCAACACACTAATCACACGCAACACACTGATCACACTCAAGACACTCAACACACTGATCACACTGAACATGCTGATCAAACTCAACACACTAATCACACTGATCACACTCAACACAATAATCCCACTTAACACAATGATCACACTTAACACACTGATCACACTCAACACACTCAACACTCTACTCACACTCAACACACTGATCTCACTCAACACACTAATTACACTCAACACACTGATCACACTCAATACACTTATCACACTCAACACACTGATCTCACTGAACACACTGATCACACTCAACACACTAATCACACTGATCACAGTAATCACACTCAACACACTGATCACACTCAACACACAACACACTTATCACACTGATCACAGTAATCACACTGAACACACTGATCACAGTAATCACACTCAACACACTGCTAACACTCAACACACTGATTACACTCAACACACTCAACACACTGATTACATTCAACACACTGATCACACTCAACACACTAATCACACTGATCACACTCAACACACTAATCACGCTGATCACACTCAACACACTGATCACACTTAACACACTGATCACACTGATCTCACTCAACACACTGATCTCACTCAACACACTCAACACATTGATCTCACTCAACACACTAATCACAATGAACACCCAGATCACACTCCACACACTAATCACACTCAACACACTGAACACGCTGATCAAACTCAACACACTGATCTCACTCAACACACACAACACACTACTCACACAAATCACCCTGAACACACTGATCACACTCAACACACTAATCACACTCAACACACTGATCACACAACACACTGATCTCACTCAACACACTGAACACACTCAACACCCTGATCACACTCAACACATTGATCACACTAAACACGCTGATCACACTCAACATGCTGATCACACTCAATACACTAATCACACTGATCACACTCAACACAATAATCACACTCAACACACTGATCACATTGAACACACTGATGTCACTCAACACACTCAACACACAAATCACACTGAACACACTGATCACACTCAACACACTAATCACACCGATCACACTCAACACACTGATCACAGTCAACACACTAATCACACCGATCACACTCAACACACTGATCACACTAAACACACTGATCACACTGAACATGCTGATCACACTCAACACACTAATCACACTGATCTCACTCAACATACTGATCACAGAACACAATAATCACACTTAACACATTGATCACACTCAACACAATGATCACACCCAACACACTGATCACACTGAACACACTAATCACACTGATCACACTCAGTAAACTAATCAAACTCAACACACTGATCACACTGATCACACTCTACACACTGATCTCACTCAACACTCTCAACACAGTGATCTCTCTCAACACACTAATCACACTGAACACACTGATCACACTCAACACACTACACACTGATCTCACTCAACACACTCAACACATTGATCTCACTCAACACACTAATCACAATGAACACCCAGATAACACTCCACACACTAATCACACTCAACACACTGAACACGCTGATCAAACTCAACACACTGATCTCACTCAACACACACAACACACTACTCACACAAATCACCCTGAACACACTGATCACACTCAACACACTAATCACACTCAACACACTGATCACACAACACACTGATCTCACTCAACACACTGAACACACTCAACACCCTGATCACACTCAACACATTGATCACACTAAACACGCTGATCACATTCAACATGCTGATCACACTCAATACACTAATCACACTGATCACACTCAACACAATAATCACACTCAACACACTGATCACATTGAACACACTGATGTCACTCAACACACTAATCACACCGATCACACTCAACACACTGATCACAGTCAACACACTAATCACACCGATCACACTCAACACACTGATCACACTCAACACACTGATCACACTCAACACACAAATCACACTGAACACACTGATCACACTCAACACACTAATCACACCGATCACACTCAACACACTGATCACAGTCAACACACTAATCACACCGATCACACTCAACACACTGATCACACTCAACACACTGATCACACTGAACATGCTGATCACACGCAACACACTGATCACACTCAACACACTGATCACACTCAACATGCTGATCACACTCAACACACTAATCACACTGATCTCACTCAACATACTGATCACAGAACACAATAATCACACTTAACACATTGATCACACTCAACACAATGATCACACCCAACACACTGATCACACTGAACACACTAATCACACTGATCACACTCAGTAAACTAATCAAACTCAACACACTGATCACACTGATCACACTCTACACACTGATCTCACTCAACACTCTCAACACACTGATCTCACTCAACACTCTCAACACAGTGATCTCTCTCAACACACTAATCACACTGAACACACTGATCACACTCAACACACTACACACTGTTCATACGCAACACACTGATCCCACTCAAGACACTCAACACACTGATCACACTGAACATGCTGATCACACTCAACACAGTGATCACACTGAACACACTCAACACAATAATCCCACTTAACACAATGATCACACTCAACACACTCAACACTCTACTCACACTCAACACACTAATCACACTCAACACACTGATCACACTCAATACACTTATCACACTCAACATGCCGATCTCACTCAACACACTAATCACACTGATCACACTGATCACACTAATCACACTCAACACACTGATCACACTCAACACACAACACACTTATCACACTGATCACACTAATCACACTGAACACACTGATCACAGTAATCACACTCAACACACTGATAACACTCAACACACTGATTACACTCAACACACTCAACACACTGATCACACTCAACACATTGATCACACTCAACACACTAATCACACTAAACACACTAATCACGCTGATCACACTCAACACACTGAACACACTGATCACACTTAACACACTGATCACACTGATCTCACTCAACATACTGATCACAGAACACAATAATCACACTTAACACACTGATCACACTCAACACAATGATCACACTAAACACACTAATCACACTGATCACACTGATCAAACTCAAGACACTGATCACACTCAAGACACTCAAGACACTCAACACACTGATCACACTGAACACGCTGATCACACTCAACTCACTGATCACACTGATCACACTCAAGACACTCAACACACTGATCACACTGAACACGCTGGTCACACTCAACACACTGATCACACTGATCACACTCAACACACTGATTACACTCAACACAATAATCACACTCAACACACTGATCTCACTCAAGACACACAACACACTACTCACACAAATCACACTGAACACACTGATCACACTCAAGACACTAATCACACTGATCACACTCAACACACTGATCTCACTCAACACACTGATCTCACTCAACACACAGATCACACTAATCACACTCAACACACTGATCACACTAATCACACTCAACACACTGATCAAACTCAATACACTGATCTCACTCCACACTGATCTCACTCAATACACTTATCACACTCAACACACTGATCTCACTCCACACTGATCTCACTCAATACACTTATCACACTCAACACACTAATCACACTGATCACACTAATCACACTCAACACACTGATCACACTCAACACACAACACACTTATCACACTGATCACACTGATCACAGTAATCACACTGAACACACTGATAACACTCAACACACTGATTACACTCAACACACTGATCACACTCAACACACTTAACACACTGATCACACTGATCTCACTCAACATACTGATCACAGAACACAATAATCACACTTAACACACTGATCACACTCAACACAATGATCACATCCAACACACTGATCACAATGAACACACTGATCACACTCAATAAACTAATCAAACTCAACACACTGATCACACTGATCACACTCAAGACACTCAACACACTGATCACACTGAACACGCTGATCACACTGATCACACTCAAGACACTCAACACACTGATCACACTCAAGACACACAACACACTACTCACACAAATCACACTGAACACACTGATCACACTCAAGACACTAATCACACTGATCACACTCAACACACTGATCTCACTCAACACATTTAACACATTGATCACACTCAACACACTGATCACACTCAACACACTGATCACACTGATCACACTCAAGACACTCAACACACTGATCACACTGAACACGCTGATCACACTCAACACACTGATCAAACTCAATACACTGATCTCATTCAACACACTCAACAATCTGATCTCACTCCACACTGATCTCACTCAATACACTTATCACACTCAACACACTGATCTCACTGAACACACTGATCACACTCAACACACTAATCACACTGATCACACTAATCACACTCAACACAGTGATCACACTCAACACACAACACACTGATCACACTAATCACACTGAACACACTGATCACAGTAATCACACTCAACACACTGATTACACTCAACACACTAATCACACTGAACACACTGATTACACTCAACACACTAATCACGCTGATCACACTCAACACACTGATCACACTGATCTCACTCAACACACTGATCTCACTCAACACACTCAACACATTGATCTCACTGAACACACTAATCACACTGAACACTCTGATCACACACCACACACTAATCATACTCAACACACTGAACACGCTGATCAAACTCAACACACTGATTACACTCAACACAATAATCACACTGAACACACTGATCTCACTCAACACACACAACACACTACTCACACAAATCACCCTGAACACACTGATCACACTCAACACACTAATCACACTCAACACACTGATCTCACTCAACACACTGAACACACTCAACACCCTGAACACACTCAACACATTGATCACACTGAACACGCTGATCACACTCAACACTCTGATCACACTGAACACGCTGATCACACTCAACACACTAATCACACTGATCACACTCAACACAATAATCACACTCAACACACTGATCACACTCAACACACTGATGTCACTCAACACACTCAACACAAATCACACTGAGCACACTGATCACACTCAACACACTAATCACACCGATCACACTCAACACACTGATCACAATCAACACACTGATCACACGCAACACACTGATCACACTCAAGACACTCAACACACTGATCACACTGAACATGCTGATCACACTCAACACACTGATCACACTGATCCCACTTAACACAATGATCCCACTTAACACACTCAACACTCTACTCACACTCAACACACTGATCTCACTCAACACACTAATCACACTCAACACACTGATCACACTCAATACACTAATCACACTGATCACACTCAACACACTAATCACACTCAACACACTGATCACACTCAACACACAACACACTTATCACACTGATCACACTAATCACACTGAACACACTGATCACAGTAATCACACTCAACACACTGATTACACTCAACACACTGATCACACTCAACACACTGATCACACTCAACACACTAATCACACTGAACATGCTGATCACACTCAACACACTAATCACACTGATCACACTCAACACAATAATCCCACTTAACACAATGATCACACTCAACACTCTACTCACACTCAACACACTGATCTCACTCAACACACTTATCACACTCAACACACTGATCTCACTCAACACACTAATCACACTGATCACACTCCACACACTAATCACACTTATCACACTGATCACACTAATCACACTGAACACACTGATCACAGTAATCACACTCAACACACTGATAACACTCAACACACTGATTACATTCAACACACTCAACACACTGATCACACTCAACACATTGATCACACTCAACACACTAATCACACTGATCACACTCAACACACTGATCACACTCAACACACTAATCACGCTGATCACACTCAACACACTGATCACACTCAACACACTAATCACGCTGATCACACTCAACACACTGATCACACTTAACACACTGATCACATTGATCTCACTCAACACATTGATCTCACTCAACACACTAATCACACTGAAAACCCTGATCACACTCCACACACTAATCACACTCAACACACTGAACACACTGATCAAACTCAACACACTGATTACACTCAACACAATAATCACACTGAACACACTGATCTCACTCAACACACACAACACACTACTCACACAAATCACACTGAACACACTGATCACACTCAACACACTAATCACACTGATCACACTCAACACACTGATCTCACTCAACACACTCAACACATTGATCTCACTCAATACACTAATCACACTGAACACCCTGATCACACTCAACACACTAATCACACTGAACACCCTGATCACACTCAACACACTAATCACACTGAACACACTGATCACACTCAACACACTAATCACACTCAACATGCTGATCACACTCAACACACAACACACTGATCACGCTGATCACACTCAACACACTGATCTCACTTAACAAATTTAACACATTGATCACATTGATCACACTCAACACACTGATCTCACTCAACACACAGATCACATTCAACACACTGATCACACTAATCACACTGATCACACTCAACACACTGATCTCACTCAACACCCTGATCACACTGATCACACTCAATACACAACACACTTATCACACTGATCTCACTCAACATAGTGATCACAGAACACAATAATCACACTTAACACACTGATCACACTGAACACACTGATCACACTAATCACACTCAACAGACTGATCACACTGATCATACTCAATACACTAATCACACTCCACACTCTCAACACACTGATCTCACTCAACACACTAATCACACTGAACACACTGATCACACTCAACACACTAATCACACTGATCACACTAATCACACTCAACACACTGATCTCACTCAACACTCTCAACACACTGATCTCACTCAACACACTAATCACACTGAACACACTGATCACACTCAACACACTAATCACACTGATCACACTAATCACACTCAACACACTGATCACACTCAACACACAACACACTTATCACACTGATCACACTCAGCACACTAATCACACTCAACACACTGATCACACTTAACACACTGATTACACTCAAAACACTCAACACACTGATCACACTCAATACACTAATCACACTCAACACACTGATCTCACTCAACACACTGATCACACTCAACACACTGATCACACTCAACACAATGATCACACTTAACACACTGATCACACTCAACACACTCAACACACTGATCTCACTCAACACACTAATCACACTAGACACACTGATCACACTCAATACACTGATCTCACTCAACACACTAATCACACTTAACACACTGATCTCACTCAACACGCTGATCACACTCAACACACTAATCACAATGATCAAACTAATCACACTCAACACACTGATTACACTCAACACACTGATCTCACTCAACACACACAACACATTACTCACACAAATCACCCTGAACACACTGATCACACTTAACACACTCAGCACACTGAACACAATAGTTGATAAAGTAAACAAGTTAAATATACTAAATACTGAACATTAAACACTGTCTATAAACACATTCTACACATTAAACCAGATGTGCTGTATCTGTGTGTGTGTACGCTATGTATATGGTGTGTGTGTTTGTGTGTGTGTGTGTGTGTGTACGCTATGTATATGGTGTGTGTGTGTGTGTACGCTATGTATATGGTGTGTGTGTTTGTGTGTGTGTGTGTGTACGCTATGTATATGGTGTGTGTGTGTGTGTACGCTATGTATATGGTGTGTGTGTGTGTGTGTGTGTACGCTATGTATATGGTGTGTGTGTGTGTACGCTATGTATATGGTGTGTTTGTGTGTGTGTGTGTACGCTATGTATATGGTGTGTGTGTTTGTGTGTGTGTGTGTGTGTACGCTATGTATATGGTGTGTTTGTGTGTGTGTGTGTACGCTATGTATATGGTGTGTGTGTTTGTGTGTGTGTGTGTACGCTATGTATATGGTGTGTGTGTGTGTGTGTGTGTACGCTATGTATATGGTGTGTTTGTGTGTGTGTGTGTACGCTATGTATATGGTGTGTGTGTGTTTACGCTATGTATATGGTGTGTGTGTACGCTATGTATATGGTGTGTGTGTGTTTACGCTATGTATATGGTGTGTGTGTGTGTGTTTACGCTATGTATATGGTGTGTGTGTGTGTGTACTCTATGTATATGGTGTGTGTGTGTGTGAGTGTTTACACTATGTATATGGTGTGTGTGTGTGTGTACGTGTGTGTGTTTACACTATGTATATGGTGTGTGTGTGTGTGTGTGTGTGTGTGTACGCTATGTATATGGTGTGTGTGTGTGTGTGTGTGTTTACGCTATGTATATGGTGTGTGTGTGTGTGTGTACTCTATGTATATGGTGTGTGTGTGTGTGAGTGTTTACGCTATGTATATGGTGTGTGTGTGTGTGAGTGTTTACACTATGTATATGGTGTGTGTGTGTGTGTACGTGTGTGTGTTTACGCTATGTATATGGTGTGTGTGTGTGTGTACGCTATGTATATGGTGTGTGTGTGTGTGTGAGTGTTTACGCTATGTATATGGTGTGTGTGTGTACGTGTGTGTGTTTACGCTATGTATATGGTGTGTGTGTGTGTGTGTGTTTACGCTATGTATATGGTGTGTGTGTGTGTGTACACTATGTATATGGTGTGTGTGTGTGTGTTTACGCTATGTATATGGTGTGTGTGTGTGTTTACGCTATGTATATGGTGTGTGTGTGTGTTTACGCTATGTATATGGTGTGTGTGTGTTTACGCTATGTATATGGTGTGTGTGTGTGTGTGTGTGTGTACACTATGTATATGGTGTGTGTGTGTTTACGCTATGTATATGGTGTGTGTGTGTGTTTACGCTATGTATATGGTGTGTGTGTGTGTGTGTACACTATGTATATGGTGTGTGTGTGTTTACGCTATGTATATGGTGTGTGTGTGTTTACGCTATGTATATGGTGTGTGTGTGTGTGTGTGTACACTATGTATATGGTGTGTGTGTGTTTACGCTATGTATATGGTGTGTGTGTGTGTTTACGCTATGTATATGGTGTGTGTGTGTGTGTACGCTATGTATGTGGTGTGTGTGTGTTTACGCTATGTATATGGTGTGTGTGTGTGTGTGTGTACGCTATGTATATGGTGTGTGTGTGTTTACGCTATGTATATGGTGTGTGTGTGTGTGTGTGTACGCTATGTATATGGTGTGTGTGTTTGTGTGTGTGTGTTTACGCTATGTATATGGTGTGTGTGTGTGTGTGTGTGTACGCTATGTATATGGTGTGTGTGTGTGTGTGTGTGTTTACGCTATGTATATGGTGTGTGTGTGTGTGTGTGTTTACGCTATGTATATGGTGTGTGTGTGTGTGTTTACGCTATGTATATGGTGTGTGTGTGTGTGTACGCTATGTATGTGGTGTGTGTGTGTTTACGCTATGTATATGGTGTGTGTGTGTGTGTGTGTACGCTATGTATATGGTGTGTGTGTTTGTGTGTGTGTGTTTACGCTATGTATATGGTGTGTGTGTGTGTGTGTGTGTTTACGCTATGTATATGGTGTGTGTGTGTGTGTGTGTTTACGCTATGTATATGGTGTGTGTGTGTGTGTGTGTGTTTACGCTATGTATATGGTGTGTGTGTGTGTGTGTGTGTTTACGCTATGTATATGGTGTGTGTGTGTGTGTGTGTTTACGCTATGTATATGGTGTGTGTGTGTGTGTGTGTTTACGCTATGTATATGGTGTGTGTGTGTGTGTGTGTTTACGCTATGTATATGGTGTGTGTGTGTGTGTGTGTGTTTACGCTATGTATATGGTGTGTGTGTGTGTGTGTGTTTACGCTATGTATATGGTGTGTGTGTTTGTGTGTGTGTGTTTACGCTATGTATATGGTGTGTGTGTGTGTGTGTGTGTTTACGCTATGTATATGGTGTGTGTGTGTGTGTGTGTTTACGCTATGTATATGGTGTGTGTGTGTGTGTGTGTTTACGCTATGTATATGGTGTGTGTGTGTGTGTGTGTGTTTACGCTATGTATATGGTGTGTGTGTGTGTGTGTGTTTACGCTATGTATATGGTGTGTGTGTTTGTGTGTGTGTGTTTACGCTATGTATATGGTGTGTGTGTGTGTGTGTGTGTTTACGCTATGTATATGGTGTGTGTGTGTGTGTGTGTTTACGCTATGTATATGGTGTGTGTGTGTGTGTGTGTTTACGCTATGTATATGGTGTGTGTGTGTCTTCCAGGTACCAATCTCATGTTTGATGTCATTCCTGTGTGAGTTGGAGCGTGGTTACAGCAAACACACCAACGCCTATCACAATCATACACATGCTGCTGACGTCACACACACAGTGCACTGCCTGCTGCTGCGCACCAGAGTACTGGTACCTGTCTCTCTCTCACTCTCTCTCTCTCTCTTTCTTTCTCTCTGTCTCTTTCTCTCTGTCTCTCTCTTTCTGTGTCTCTATCTCTCTGTCTTTCTCTCTCTTTCTCTCTCTCTCTCTGTGTCTTTCTCTCTCTCTAAAATAAATGTAGTGTTCATAAATAGTGTGTGTGTGTGGTGGGGGTGTTATGGTGATGGGCTACTGAATGGAAGGGTGTGAGTTTAAACCCCATGTCCACTAAGCTGCCCCTGCTGGACCCCTGAGCAAAGCCCTTACCCCTGAGTTAAAAATGAAATAAAATGAGATAAAATGTAAGTCGCTCTGGATGAGGTCTGCCGAATGCCAGAGATGTAATTGTGTGTGTGTGTGCAGTACTGGTTGACAGAGTTGGAGGTGTTGGCATGTCTGTTTGCGGCGGCCATACATGATTATGAACACACAGGAAACACCAACAACTTCCACATAAACACACGGTGCGTAAGATGGTGTGTATCTGCTGCTAACAGAAGAGTGATGTTATAATCATGTTTACAATCTGTGTGTGTGTGTGTGTGTATAGGTCTGAATTGGCGATGATCTATAACGATCACTCTGTGCAGGAGAGTCACCACGTCAGTGCCGCATTCCGCCTCCTGCAAGATGAAAACACAAATATCTTCATCAACCTGACCCGCCCTGAATGGCTGTGAGAGCCTTCCTCTATCTCTCTCTCTCTCGCTCTCTCTCTCACACACACACACACATACATACACATACACACATATGCCTA
The DNA here is from genome assembly GCF_019097595.1 of Hemibagrus wyckioides. Lineage (NCBI taxonomy): Eukaryota > Metazoa > Chordata > Actinopteri > Siluriformes > Bagridae > Hemibagrus > Hemibagrus wyckioides. The sequence continues at coordinate 112,372 of NC_080730.1, read as the reverse complement.
TGACATTTATTATGTGTGTGTGTGTGTCAGTGAGCTGCGGTCTCTGGTGATAGAGATGGTGTTGGGAACAGATATGTCCTCTCATGTTCTGCAGGTCAAAGCCATGAGGTCATGTTTACAGCAACATGAAAGGTACTGATACTGAGTTCTGGATTGTGATTGGTCAGATGATGGTCAGAAGGTGTTGAATAATTTTCTATAAGAGAAGGTCTGACAAATAGTGTGTGTGTGTGTGTGTATGTGTGTGTTAATCAGCATAGATAAACCAAAGGCGTTGTCTCTGATTCTGCATGCGGCTGATATCAGTCATCCTGCTAAACCCTGGAGTTTACACTCACGCTGGACCCCAAGACTGATGGAGGAATTTTTCACACAGGTATACAGACACACACAGACACACACATCACAGTTATCTCAGAATAACAACAACAACAACAACAACAATAATAATAATAATAATAAGAAGAAGAAGAAGAAGAAGAAGAAGAAGAAGAAATATTTCTGTCCACCACATCATTAAAGATTAATACATTTCTATAATGCCTAAGTGATAATGTTGTTTAATATTTAATTAAAATTCTGTGTGTGTGTGTGTGTGTGTACAGGGAGATAAAGAAGCTGAAATGGGTTTGGCCATCTCACCTCTGTGTGACAGACACAACACACCTGTCTCTCAGTCTCAGATCGGTCAGTGAACTCACTTTAAGCTGTATTTAAGGGGCAGGGCTGTATATTGAATGGGCGGGGCTGTATATTAAGAGAGATTATACATGTTAAATGAATGACATTAAGTAAATAATAAGTGACTGTGTGAATTTGTGTTTCAGCTTTTATGGAGTTTATTGTGGAGCCAACATTTTCATTAATCAGTGACATGTCTGAGAAAATTGTCATCCCTTTGATTCAGGACACAGCTGGTCCATCACCAACCTGCAGCAGATACCGGTGTGTGTGTGTGTGTGTGTGTTACTGCACCCACACAACTAACATTCACAACATATGGGCTTTAAACCCTGACTTCCAGAGATCACAGGTGAGAATGCAAAGCAGGGACAGAGACAGAGATAGAGGCAGGGACAGAGGCAGAGACAGAGATTAAGGCAGAGACAAGGACAGAGGTAAAGGCAGGGACAGAGGCAGAGACAGTGATAAAGGCAGAAACAGGGACAGAGTCAAGGACAGGGGCAGGAACAGAGACCCCAGACCTCCTCACCAACAACAGAGTCTGATCTCACTAATGCTCTTGTAGCTGAATGGTCACTAATCCCCACAGACACACTCCAACATCTAGTGGAGAACCTTAGATTCTAGACTGGAGCTGATTAGAACATCAGAGGGAATAAAGTTTGTGTTTGCAGAGAAAATAGGAAGGTCAAGATTTCTGTTAATGATAATAACAACGCTGCTCTGTCTCCCTCTGGTGGCAGGAACTGCTACAGCAATTTATCTGATTGCTCACACACACTGTGTGTGTGTGTGTGTGTGTGTGTGTGTGTGTGTGTGTAGAGGATTACAGTGGACTGTAGCAGACCTGGTTAGCTTCAGATCCATGTGGATGAGACACACTGAGGAGAACAAGAACAGGTGGAGGGACAAAGTGAAGAATGGTAACACATTAAAAACTTAAATATAGTTATATAAACACACACATACACACACACACACTGTATGTAAACACTCATATAAAACAAAGAATTAAATTCTGTCTCTGTGTGTGTGTATCTGTCTGTCTGTCTGTCTCTGTGTGTGTGTAGGTGTGAGCCACAGTGATGAATCTGAAACACAGACAGGACAAGACACTGCATGAAAAGAACATTTACCTGATAAATAAGTGCAGGAAGAAGGAGAGGAATATTAGGAAGAGGAATAGGAGAGATGAAGAAGAGGATGAGGAAGATCTGTGGCCTATGTGTAGTGCTGCAGCTATAATGTAGAATTAATTACACATTTCTGAATTATTTTAATACACATCTTACTGTTTAATCCACACTGTATATCATTTATAACACAAGATCACACACACACACACACCTCTGTGAAACCCTCATTTATGTAGGTTCTCATGTCTATATGAAATAGTGTGTGTGTGTCAGTCTGTTGAATAGTGAATAGTTTGCAGATTTAATTTACTTGGAGTTGGGTGTGAGAAGCAGAAAACAGAGGGTTTGATGCAGGAGTCTGGTGCAGTGTTCAGGTCAGACTCAGAGATGGAGACGTGTATTGTGACGTCCTTCTGCTGGTTTCCATGGTGACGCATGCTTACATCATTACCTTAATAAAAGTGCGCCCCCTGTCTGTGGCTGCAGGACACTGATACAATACTGAATGGTGTTTATGTAATTATAGTAATGTAAAGTAAAACTAGGATGTTAATGTTCTTTAATAAAATAAAAATCATTATGTCTAAAGCTGGTAATGTGATGATGTCACACGGATGACATCATCACCAAGGAGCTGACTGACACTACTAACATACATAGCTTCTCTCCCTAGTTGTGTGTTTCAGTTTTGGTCAGACACACACTCCTGTATCACACACAAACACAAACACACACACACACACACACACACACACACAGAGGAACTTTGATCATTTTTGAGTTATTAATAAACTGAGTGCTTAAAACAAAGATAGAAAAGAGATAAAAATGAGTGAAAGGAACGAGAGAGAGAAGAAACTCAGATCTGATCAGAAGTGGAGTTTAAAAGCTTCATCACAATTTGGCACTACAGTAAATCTGAAGTGGGTGTGGCTAATATTTATAAAGTAACTAAATCTACAAATGAAGCTTCAGCCCTAACCCAGACACCTTGGCTTTAACCGCCTCGAGCTTGCATTACTATCTAGTGAGTTTGCAGATTGTCTGTAGTATGACTCCATCTGTTTATCCTTCATCTTTATCATCATCTTCATCATTAGTGTTTTATTTCCTTCTTCTGATCTGTTTCTGCTGCAGACAGGGATGGACCTGAACACACAAACAGGAACAAGTTTCCATTAAAAACTCTAGCACTAAAAAAGAAGAATAAATTTTAAAAAACAATAAATGAAGTGTGTGTGTCAACCTGTGTGTTTGTGCGGTGTTGATGTCTGAGTATTAGATTTGTCCTGAGAATAGCAGGCCATTTCCTCAGCGTCTGATAAAGTCTCTCTTGAAAACACTGTTAAAAAAACAACAAAATATCAGCTAACCTTTTATACAGCATTAATCAGCAAGGGACACATGATAACACACACTAATCACACACTAATCATGCACACTAATCTCACACATTAATCATGCACATTAATCACACACTAATCTCACACACACCAATCACACACACTAATCTCACACTAATGATGCACATTAATCACACACTAATCTCACACACACATTAATCACACACACTAATCACGCACTCTAATCACACACTAATCTCACACACACTGATCACACACACTAATCACTCACACTAATCACACACTAATCACACACACTAATCTCACACTAATCACGCACACTAATCTCACACTAATCACGCACACTAATTACACACACTAATCACGCACACTAATTACACACACTAATCACGCACACTAATTACACACACTAATCACGCACACTAATCTCACACTAATCACGCACACTAATCACACACACACTAATCTCACACTAATCACTCACACTAATCTCACACTAATCACGCACACTAATCATACTCACTAATCTCACACTAATCACGCAAACTAATCTCACACACAAATCTCACACTAATCATGCACACTAATCACGCACAATAATCACACACATTAATCACACACCCTAATCACAGACTAATCTCACACACATTAATCTCACACACTAATAATGCACTCTAATCACACACTAATCTCACACACGCTAATCATACACATTAATCGCGCACACTAATCACACACACACACACTAATCTCACACTAATCACACACACTAATCCCACACTAATCACGCACACTAATCCCACACTAATCACGCACACTAATCACACACTAATCACGTGCACTAATCACACACACTATTCACGCACACTAATCTCACACACACTAATCTCACACTAATCACTCACACTAATCACGCGCACTAATCACACACAGTAATCACACACTAATCACGCAAACTAATCTCACACACAAATCTCAAACTAATCATGCACACTAATCACGCACACTAATCACACACACTAATCTCACACTAATCACGCACACTGATCACGCACACTGATCTCACACACACTAATCTCACACTAATCACGCACACTAATCTCACACTAATCACACACATTAATCACACACTCTAATCACAGACTAATCTCACACACACATTAATCACACACACTAATCACGCACACTAATCACACACTAATCTCACACACGCTAATCATACACATTAATCATGCACACTAATCACACACACACTAATCACACACACTAATCTCACACTAATCACGCACACTAATCACACACTAATCCCACACTAATCACGCACACTAATCTCACACTAATCACGCACACTAATCTCACACTAATCACGCACACTAATCACACACTAATCATGCGCACTAATCACACACACTAATCACACACACTAATCTCACACTAGTTATGCACACTATTCACACACACTAATCACACACTAATCTCACACACACTAATGACACACTAATCTCACACTAAATCACTCACACTAATCACACACTAATCACACGCACTAATCTCACACTAGTTATGCACACTATTCACACACACTAATCACACTAATCTCACACACACTAATCACACACTAATCACACACTAATCTCACACACACTAATCACACACTAATCTCACACACACTAATGACACACTAATCTCACACTAGTCACACACACTAATCTCACACTAATCACGCACACTAATCACACACACTAATCTCACACTAATCACACACTCTAATCACACACTAATCTCACACATGCAAATCACACACATTAATCACATACACTAATCACACACACACACTAATCACACACACTATTCACACTGTGATCATACACTAATCACACACATTAATCACACACAATCACACACACTAATCACACACATTAATCACACATACTAATCACACACACTAATAATGCACACTAATCATGCACACATTAATCACACACACACTAATTACACACACACACACACTCATTATTGATGTTGGTTCAGGTGGTAAAGTAGAGGAGAAGAACAGATGTAAACATCACCCTCCATTTGACAACACAGCTTCTCAAACTCCTGCGCCGTATCCGTGGAGTTTAAACTCCCATCATGCTCTGTTGTGTCCTCGTCCCCGCCCACATCCGATACACAGCTCTCTGACGACTCGTCCGCTGCAGACGTCGAGTGCTGCTGACAGACATGATGTTCTACTAGGAACTGCAGCTCTACACACACACACACACACACACACACACACCAATTTTAATTTTATTTACACAAATCAGTGAGAGTGTTAATGTTTATCTGTCTCTATATCTGTCTGTCTGCAGTGAGTGTAACATCAGTGAATGAACACACCCTTCATGGTCGGAGTTCCCTTCACACCTCTCCGTCTCTGCCGTGGAGAATTCAGTAACGCCTGCTGTAATAATAATAATAATAATAATAAGAAGAAGAGACATTGACAGTGACAGATTTTTTCACTTTTTCTTTTCTTTACATCTTTATGAACAAAATGTTGAGTGTAAATTTAATAATAATAATAATAATAATAATAATAATAATAATATTAAAGTTACCTTATACAGCTGGTTTGGGAAACGATCTTCATCTATTTCTACACACACAAAGTGAGAGAAATCAGCTCATGCACACAGTATTAACACACACACACAGGTGGACCCCCTGAGAACTTGCTCCTGAAATCAGTTAAATCTGCTTCTTGTCAGCAACACTGGAGACTCTGTGGTAGGTTCATCTGGCCGCCAGCTTCTCTTCTCCATCTTCCATGATAATTGATCAGATCAGACTGACCGCTGTGGGGTCAGTGAATATAACATAATGCTTGTTGCTGAATCATGTCATTGTGGTGAAGCTGTGCTCACTGAGGATCTTGGACTCCCAGCCCAGACCGTCTGCTGCCTCAGGCTCAAGACGGTCACAGAGTTGTCCTTAGTGCAGGATTTACAGACTGGTAGAATGTTTTTAAAACAGATTTCAGACTCAGTGAATCAAACACTACACGCTAAAGTGTTGTAGCTTTCAGTTACTGTCCACTTTATATTAATGCAGTCGTGGTCAGTAGAAGGTTCTGCATTTCACAGTCATGAACTCTACATGTGGTGAATAGAATCCAGGGTCGTAGCAACAGGATTCGTTGACCAACAGGAGCGCACTGGACAGTGAGGTTACTCTGTGAAGTGTAATCTCTTATGAGAAGAGGTTTTGTTTCCAAATTCAGAAGAAACTGCTGGTCACTAACACACATCGCTGTTAATAAAATGTAGACACGGTGTTATCGGTGCGAGGAGGAGCCACTGCTAATGTTGGTCAAATTTTGGTTATCAAGTGTTATGAATGTTATAAATGTTGTTAAAAATTTTTATTAATGGCTGTAAAGTTTAAGATCGAGGTGTCTGCATTTTTGGTGAATCTTTTTAACTTTCTACTATGTTGTTTTTCAGGATGTAGGAGTTTGTTGCCTAGCAACTGCAGCGTCCCCAGACACTGTGTATGAAAATGTGTCTCACACACACACACACACAGAGAAAGCCAGCCCTCATTCTCTTTTCATATGTCAGCCTTTTAAAAATATCCGAAGTATAGTCACCATCAACCCCATACACTCTACACTCCAGGGTCTGCTGCGTCTGGATGAAGTCTGGACTGAATTTCATACAGAAACAGAGACTTTACAGATCCTCAGAGACTTACCATAAAGCTGTGATGTGAAATGAAACGATGTGACTCCAATTTACATTCAACATCCCTGAGTTACAGTGTGTTCTGATTGGCTTAGAGCAGTAGTGTGTGTTCAGATTGGCTGAGAGCAGTACAGTGTGTTCTGATTGGCTGAGAGCAGTACAGAGTGTTTTTTTATTGGCTGAGAGCAGTACAGTGTGTTTTGATTGGCTGAGAGCAATAGTGTGTGTTCAGATTTGCTGAGAGCAGTACAGTGTGTTCTGATTGGCTGAGAGCAGTACAGTGTGTTCTGATTGGCTGAGAGCAGTACAGTGTGTTCTGATTGGCTGAGAGCAGTACAGTGTGTTCTGATTGGCTGAGAGCAATAGTGTGTGTTCTGACTGGTCATGATCTTGATGTTTGATGAGTCATAAAGTTCACCTGGAGATGACGGATCACTGGATGCAACCAGCGTGGCTGGAGTTGGACGTCTCCTCCTGATCTGTAACACACACACACACACAATTTCACATTATGCTCTAATCCACATAGATAGATAGATAGATAGATAGATAGATAGATAGATAGATAGATAGATAGATAGATAGATAGATAGATAGATAGATGTGTGTGTGTGTGAGAAACATTCCACCATCCCACAAACACACAACTTACAACCATCCAGCAAACAACCAGCTATTCTCCACTGTCTATTTTTTTTCTCATTCCACTCATCCCACAGAGCAGTGTCTCCATCAGTCCTTTATTTCACACACACACACACACACACACACGCTGTTAGTGAGTCAGTCACACTCTTCTGTTCATTTCGTCTGTTTTAGTAATCAAACTGAGACTCTGATTCAAACTGATGTACACACACACACACACACACACTGTCTAGCTGATTTAGAAGCAGTGTGTGGAAGCCTTACACATGACATCAAACCTGAAGCCACTTCACCTTTATCCTCATTTCACATTAGCGCTTCCATCACACCTCCTGATCCAATCAGAACCGGTTATATGGTCATGTGACACATAAAGGCACAAAAGTACAACTGAACACAGAAACACCAATCAGCTCATTAGATTAACACACACACACACACACTCACACACACACCACTGCTTACCTGCTCAGCAGCCTCAGGGTCCAGGTGAGAGTCCAGCAGTGGAACTGTGAACTGGATTTTCCGAGGACTTCCCTCCATACCAGAGAGACAGACAGATTGGTGGAGGACAAATTAAGGAGGATGAAGGAAGAAGAGTGATGATGATGATGAAGTACAGCTAAAATCTCAATGTTAATAATTCTCTCAGCTTTTTATTTCCTTTCTTTATTTTATCCCTCTAAAATATTTCCTTCATTCTCCTTCTCTCCTGTCTTCTTGCTGCTTGTTCTCTTCTCTACTGCTCACTGCGGTAAAACACACACACACCTCCCTCCTCTCTTTGCCTTACTCCTCTGCAGCCTCTTGCACACAAAACTCATTCTGACCCCTCCCACTGATTGGCTCCACCCACCAACACCATGCTCATCTCTGACTGGCTGATTTATCTGTCAGTCACTGCAGCAATCAGCTCCCCTCTCTCTGTTATTGTGGAGGAAAGTGTGAAATTAAACACAAACAAAAACTCATGAAATACAATTATTAAAATAAAAATACACACAAAAACTTTAATCATGGACAATGAAAATGATCATAAACTAAAAATGATAAAATTATTACTTTTATTTTTCACTACTTTCACAAGTAAATATGTATATCCACAATGAGAGAGATGGTAGTGATAAAAAAAACCTGGAGAGGAACCAGACTGGAACCTCATCCTCATCTGAGTGACACCAGAGAGTGGGATTATAAATCATTATAAACACTGAGAGTGGGATTATAAATCATTATAAACACTGAGAGTGGGATTATAAATCATTATAAACACTGAGAGTGGGATTATAAATCATTATAAACACTGAGAGTGGGATTATAAATCATTATAAACACAGAGAGTGGGATTATAAATCATTATAAACACAGAGAGTGGGATTATAAATCATTATAAACACTGAGAGTGGGATTATAAATCATTATAAACACAGAGAGTGGGATTATAAATCATTATAAACACAGAGAGTGGGATTATAAATCATTATAAACACTGAGAGTGGGATTATAAATCATTATAAACACAGAGAGTGGGATTATAAATCATTATAAACACTGAGAGTGGGATTATAAATCATTATAAACACAGAGAGTGGGATTATAAATCATTATAAACACAGAGAGTGGGATTATAAATCATTATAAACACTGAGAGTGGGATTATAAATCATTATAAACACTGAGAGTGTGATTATAAATCATTATAAACACTGAGAGTGGGATTATAAATCATTATAAACACAGAGAGTGGGATTATAAATCATTATAAACACTGAGAGTGTGATTATAAATCATTATAAACACTGAGAGTGGGATTATAAATCATTATAAACACAGAGAGTGGGATTATAAATCATTATAAACACTGAGAGTGGGATTATAAATCGTTATAAACACTGAGAGTGGGATTATAAATCGTTATAAACACTGAGAGTGGGATTATAAATCATTATAAACACTGAGAGTGGGATTATAAATCATTATAATCTGGTTAATTCTCTGTCAGTGTATTTACACACTCTTGTTTCTTGTAGGCTCTACACACAGGTTCTACATGTAGATGTTGTACATTTAGTTGGGTTTCCTGGGTTTAGTCTTCAGTCTGTGTCTGGTCTGTAATAAATGTATTTAACTTTGCAAATCCTGGTTAGCGATGCTGTCGTTAAGCATGTGTAGCCTCTCTGTTATCTGTATCCATGGCAACTGCCTGTGATGTCAGAGGGGAAATTACCCATAATGACCTATTAGACTGACACATTATTGTGTGTGTGTGTGTGTGTGTGTGTTTGTGTGTGTGTGTGTGTGTGTAATGGTATAAAATGACACTCAGAGATAAATCTTCATGTTTGCTGCCACTTTATTACTTCATTAAGACACACAAATTAACAGAATGACAAACGAGTTATAGTTAATTAATCCTTCATTATTAATGAGCAGAAATGAATAATAACTTTATCTTTTATATTAAACAATCTGAACACACATTCAATGATTCCTCTGGTACTGTGTGAATAATCTGTGAGTGTGTGTGTGTGTGTGTTTATAAGCTACTTTCTGCCGAATCTCTGTGGCACAGCGAGGCTCCAGATCTGTTGTGGAACGCTGTCCCAGTCCCGAGACTGAATTCTCTCACCATTGCCAACATCAGAGTGTGAACCACGCCCAAACCTGCACAACACACACACACACACACACACCAATGCACACACAAACACACGTCACATACACGCCCAAACACACAAATGCATAGACAAAACAAAAACACACACAGATATTTGTGTGTGTGTGTGTGTGTGTGTGTGTGTACCGTTGAGGGTGGTGTAACACTGATGGGTCTCGTGTGTGTCTCTGGAGGTTGTGCAGTAACAAACTCAGCACCATCTTCAGAAGGTGATCATCATTAACACCACCAGCCTGCTGCTCACTCACCTGTAACACACACACACACACACACACACAATGTTTAAATTTTTGACTAGTTTATCTATATTTATATTAAATGTATTAAAATAATTTATGAATGAATTTTTTATTAGTTTTAGGATCATTAACACTTTATTGTCAGCTCACACACTAGTCAGTTTAACACTTTATTAACAGGTCATTAGCTGGTCATTCTGCTCCTGATTCCATAGTGACATTTCCTTTGTGAAAAATAAACGCATGTTATTCACAGATATCTCAAAATCCTGCTTCTGATTCTCAACAGCAGTCTGAGAAAAATTCCACATCTAATAGATTATACAAAAGGAACTCATCAGATGGAACAATTGAAATGTGAAATGATGCTGTTTTGAAGATAAAAAGTGTATAAAAGGTCTATCAGCTGTAGTGTAGTGTCCAGCTGTAGTGTAGTATCCAGTTCTGAGTGTTCAGTAGTTCAGTAGTGCACACTTCCTCACCTGTCCAGGGCCCTAACGAGGACATTTAGAGAAAAATCTGCACTAAGCAAAGTAAATAAGTTTCAGAGTTTTCCAACTTACCAGCGTCTCTGCCATGTTCTCCTCAGAGTCCAGAGCCGTGTCTCCATCTGTGATCCCATGTGTCGCCCCGGAAACCACCAGGAACACGCCAAACACCACAGACCACACACTCACGTCCATCACACACACCGCACCACAACACGGTAACTGTCAAATAAACAACTGAATCTGAGGGAGAACGTGAGTTTTTATACACACACACACAGGACTGAACAGGATGACGTGTGTTAAATGTCCCACAGGACAATAAACACTTATCAAAGTGATTAAAGATTTCCATTTCCGTGACTCTCCTGAGATTCTTCATAAAGTGAGTAAAGTGAGGATTAAACAGGATTTATTACCATTTTACACACACACACACACAAAACTCTCAACAGTCAATTAATCACCAAGACAACCAATCAGATTAGAGATTTAAGAGCTTAATAAAGTAACATCAGACAATAATGTTTCAGATTCATGATAACAACAGATTATTTAAATATAATATTATTGTTTTATATTTTTATATGATTCAGTGTGGATGATGATATACTCATTACATCATTAATCAGATTTCAGAGGTTAATTGTAAGGACTCGCTGGAAGCAGGAGAGGTAGAATCCATATGCGGATCTTTATTGAAATCAGCAGGCAGAATCAGTAACAGTGAGGCAGGCAAAGGATCAAAAACCGGAAAAGCAATAACTAAGCGACCAAAACCAAAACAGAAACCGGGAACCGTAGAATCAGGAAAACAGGCAAAGATCATACACATATATCAGTCAGAAAGGCTAGTAACAGCAAGGCTTGGCACATGACACAAGGAAACAATGCTTTGCGTTGGATCAGAGGGAGCATGCTGCTTAAAAGTCCTAGAAACAGGAAACCACATGTGCACAGTCACTATTCAGGTGAGGGCTCTCTCTGGTGGTCTGGACCTGTGAGTACCGTTAACCCCCCCCTCTATACTATAGCCTTCCACCTCTGCGGCAAGAGTTCAGCAGGGCACGGACCTGGTATGCCAACGTGCCATCAATGTCCAGGGGCGGAGGCGGTTCCAGAGGCGAGGGGGCGGAGCCGGTGGGTTTGTGATGGGGCTTGAGCAGGGACACGTGGAAAGTGGGAGAGATGCAGTAGGCTGGGGGAAGCTCTAGGAGAGTAGACTGGGTTAATTTGCCGGACGATCTTGAACAGGCCTATGAATAGGGGACTGAGTTTCTTACATGGTAGTTTAAGTCTGAGATTCTTTGTAGAGAGCCATACCTTCTGGCCCACTTGGTAATCATGCTGAGGGCGTCGCCGGCGGTTCGCCTGAATCTCCTGTCTCCTCACAGCCCATTGAAGTCTCACATGGGCCCGTTCCCAGACCTCCTGACTCCGTCTAGACCAATCCTCCACACTAGGGACACAAGATGGCTCCTCAGACCAGGGGAAGAGTGGAGGCTGATAACCTAGAATGCACTGAAACGGAGTCAACGCAGTAGATGAATGACGTAATGAATTCTGAGCATATTCGACTCAGGGTAGGAACTCACTCCACCTTTGCTGTTCACGGCTGCAGTAGATCCGAAGAAACCTCCCCAGTTCTTGGTTGAGACGTTTCACTTGACCATTAGACTGTGGGTGGTAACCAGAACTCAGGCTGACGCTGATGCCTAGCTGGCAGCAGAACTCGAGCCAAACACGGAACGTGAACTGGGTTCCCCGGTCAGACACAATGTCCTCTGGAAGACCATAAGTGCTGAACACATGTTGAAACACGGCCTGTGTGGTTTCCATGGAAGTGGGGAGCCCTTTCATTGGGACTAATCTGCAGCCTTTAGAGAAGCGATCGATGATAACCATGACGGTGGTGAACCCATGAGATACTGGGAGGTCTGTGAGGAAGTCAATGGATATCGGTTACGGCTCCAAGAAACCCTCAGGTAACTGGCAGTTTGTGACTGGACGCACCTGCCGCAGGACCTGACGTACTGCTCAACGTCACGGTGTAGGGATGGCCACCAAAACCTCTGCTGGATCAGCTGGGTAGTTCTGTGGATACCTGGGTGTCCTGTGCTCAGGCTCTCGTGAGTCCATTGTATAAGCTGGGTCCGCAAGGTGGCGGGACCGAACACTTTAGCTGGAGGGCAGTTGGGCAGAGGCGGCTCAGAGCGCTGGGTTTGATCTCCCTAAGAATGTCCCATTGAACTGGTGCTATGAGAACAGACAGAGGTAGGATGGGCTCAGGGGATGCGGGTTAACTTGTGGTGTCATGGAGTCTAGAGAGAGCATCAGCTTTGCCATTCTTAGAGCCAGGTTGGTACGTGACAGAGAACTTGAATCTGGAGAAGAATAGTGTCCATCTGGCTTGACAAGGATTTAGTCTCTTGGCTTCACAGAGATATGTAAGATTCTTATGATCGGTGATGATCAAAAATGGGTGATTGGCTCCTTCCAACCAGTGCCTCCACTCTTCTAAGGCCGCTTTCATGGATAACAGTTCTCCGTTTCCCACGTCATAATTTGCCTCAGCTGGTGTGAGCTTTCTGGAAAAGAAGGCACATGGGTGGACCTTTCCGGAACCAGGTTGTCGCTGTGACAGGACTGCTCCTATCACACTACTAGAGGCATCTACCTCGACAATGAAAGGAAGGTCAGGTCTGGGATGGCAGAGGATGGGAGCGGAAGTGAAGCTTTGCTTTAACTGTTGGAAAGCTTTCTTGGCAGAGTGAGTCCACTTGAGATAACGTGGTTTCCCTTTCAATAGAGACGTGAGAGGGCTTGCAATGGTACTATAGTTACGAATAAAGCGGTGGTAGAAGTTGGCAAACCCCAAAAAATGTTGTAGGTCTTTGACTGTGGTAGGCTCAGGCCAGGCTGTGATCGCCAACACTTTACACTGGTCCATCTCCACTCCCCCTTGAGAAATGACGTAACCCAGAAAAGACACAGATGTCTGGTGAAACTCACACTTCTCCAGTTAAGCATACAGATGATGTTCTACAAGCCGACGCAGGACAGCTCGAACATTCTTGATGTGTTGCTGATGATCGGGGGAGTAGATGAGGATGTCGTCAATGTATGCGATGACATAGCGATTCAACATATCTCTGAAGACCTCGTTTATCAGGGACTGAAATACAGCAGAATCATTCATGAGGCCATAAGGCATAACTTGGTATTTGTAGTGTCCGTGAGTAGCATGAAAGGCTGTCTTCCATTCGTCCCCCTTCCTGATCCTGATCAGGTTGTAGGTGCTTCGTAGATCTAGCTTGGTGAACACCTTGGCCCCTTGGAGCTGTTCAAGGGTGGCAGGAATGAGTGGTAGAGGATAGGGGTAGGGAACTGTTATGGCGTTCAGTCCCCGGTAATCAATACATGGACGAAGACCGCCATTTTTTTTTCCACAAAGAAGAAGCCTGCTGCGGCCGGGGATGTAGATGGTCGGATATATCCAGTAGCAAGAGCCTCTTGTATGTATTCCTTCATGGCTTGCTTCTCAGGAATGGAGAGAGGGTAAACTTTACTCTTAGGTGGTGTGGTATGAGGTAAGATTTCAATGGCGAATCCCAGGGATGATGTTGGGGAAGCTTGGCTGCTCTCTCTTTACTGAATACTTCCTGGAGGTCATGATATTCCCTAGGAAGAATGGTGGTGGCTGTGGCGATGGGACTTTCAATGGACATGGAACAGCATGAACGTGAAAGATGAAGTGCAATACAGTTCTCATGGCAGTGAGAAGACCACTTTAAGATGTCCATGAGATGAGTGGATCATGGCTTTGTAGCCAAGGAAGGCCCAGGACGACAGGGTTAGATGGAGATACAATAACAAAGAAGGCGGTGGTTTCATGATGAAATAATCCAATCTGAAGATCAATGGAGATCGTCTGATGGCAGATTAAGCCTTCTTCTATGGGCTGGTCGTTTACGGCAGTGATTTTTAATGGAGGAGTACATGGAATTACAGGAATCTTGAACTGTTTAACCAGGTGTTGATCAATGAGATTGACCACGGAACCAGAATCAATTAGCGCTGTGACATAAAAACCTGAGTCAGCAAGGGCTGCACGAACAGGAACAGATACTTTGTTTGAAAATATATGAGTCTCTACCTTGGCTGTCTACCTTGGCTGTGACGTGTTCTCAGGACATTTGTACACTCTATAACCCGCTTTTCCACAGTAGAAGCAGAAGGTGATTCTGGACGTGGCGCTCTCGTTCCTCAGCGGTGACTCAGGCCCGTCCGAATTGCATGGGTTCAGAGGAATCAGTCTCGTCACTCATCAGTCAGATTATCGAGGTGAATGGCTGTGGTAATGTACTGAGAGAGAGTGACATCTGTATCTCTACATGCCATGTCGGCTTTCAGTTCCACATTAAGTCCTTCACGGAAAACAGCCATGAGTGAAGGCACATTCCATCCCGACTGGGCCGCCAATGTGCGAAACTTAACAGCATAATCCCCCGACGTGTCTGAGCCTTGGCGCAGCTCCAGTAGCTGAACTGAAATGTCCTTCCCTCCCGCTGGGTATTCGAACACTTTAATAAGATTAGCGAAATAGTTCACTGATGTTTTTACTTGGGAATCGGAATCCCAAACAGCCGACGCCCAATCCAGAGCTTTGCCCGTAAGTAGAGATAGCATAAACGCGCCGTAGGCTTCTGGCTGTTGGCTGAAAAAGTTGTTGCACTGGCGCAGAAATCCTCGGCATTTGTCGGCTGAACCATCGAATTTCTCCGGGACAGCAAAGTGGGGGAGCTCACCGCAAGAACTCGAGGCAGGCGTGTCATCAGTGGCTTGGCTAGCTGGTTGTAGCTGCAGTTGTTGGTTAGTGGCTTTCAGCGATTCCACTTCCGCTTGATAGGCCCGGATGAGGACACATTGTTGCCACAGAGCAGCTCGCATATCTGCTGGACTCATATCGGGCGAAGCATTCTGTAAGGACTCGCTGGACGCAGGAGAGGTAGAATCCATATGCGGATCTTTATTGAAATCAGCAGGCAGAATCAGTAACAGTGAGGCAGGCAAAGGATCAAAAACCGGAAAAGCAATAACTAAGCGACCAAAACCAAAACAGAAATTGGGAACCATAGAATCAGGGAAAACAGGCAAGGATCATACACATATATCAATCAGAAAGGCTAGTAACAGCAAGGCTTGGCACATGACACAAGGAAACAATGCTTCACGTTGGATCAGAGGGAGCATGCTGCTTAAAATTCCTAGAAACAGGAAACAGGAAACCACTTGTGCACAGTCAGTATTCAGGTGAGGGCTCCCTCTGGTGGTCTGGACCTGTGAGTACCATGACGTTAATCTTCAGTTTCACAGAATTCAGTAAGTGTGCAGTGATGGCAAACATTCTTCTCTTTATTTGTTATTATTTTTTATTTTAGTTCAGTTATTCTAATGCAATGTAAATGTTAATATTCTATAAATTAATCTGTACATTTTAATTCCAAACAAACATCAGGGCTTTTTTTTTTAAAACTTTACTGTGGTCTTTTCCTCAGTTTTAAGAGATAACAGAACAGGAAGAAGAACAAGACTCATCAGTGTTGTTTTACAGACTGAGAATCATGAGCCTAGTGCCTGCTGGGAAATAAAATTCCAATCTTTCACTCCATACATTTACAATAATAATTAAATTTACAGCAACATGAATATAATCTTGGTTCCTCCAAGATGGCGGCGCGGCAGTAGCACGCAGCAGCCACTCCGGAATGTTGCTATTTCTTTGTTTTAGCCCGAATTTCAAGGTGCATGGACACCAAAGACCGTGGTGTTCGTGTATACGACCACCAGATGAAACTACAGCTCAGAAATCATGCATGATGATGTACTCTGCAAACTTTGCGACCTCAGCTTGCTGCGAAGACCAGGCCTTCAGTCCCCGGCATCGCCTGATGTCGGTGGCCGGGAGAGAGGACGTCGCAAGCGGTGTTCGAGGAAGTGGAAGCACGGAAAACGGGCGGGTGTCCGTGCTAGGCTAACAACAAACCCTAGCCGGCCGGCACTCCCTTCCATCATCTTGTCCAACGTCTGCTTCCTGGGTAATAAACTGGACTACATCCGACTCCAGCGAACTACATGGCATGAGTACAGAGACTGCTGCTTCTTTGTTTTCACAGAGACGTGGCTCAGCGACAGAATTCAGCTAGCTGGGCTAACAGTGTTTCAGCTCTGTGCGGAATGCAGCTCGGAGCTGAATGCAGCTCTGTGCGGTAAGACTCGCGGTGGTGGTGTGTGTGTTTACATCAACACGGAATGGTGTGAGGACTCTGTGCTTGTGTCTAACTACTGCTCATCACTAGTGGAGTTTGTGACTGTTAGATACAGACCTTTTTATTTACCCCGGGAATTCACCACTACTCTCATTATCGGAGTGTACATTCCACCCAGCGCTAAAGCTGGAGGCTCTGTGTGAGCTCTACGGAGCTATTAGCGAGCTGCAGAATGTTCACCCCGACGGACTGTTTATCATCGCCGGAGATTTCAATCATGCAAATCTCAGAACAGTGCTCCCTAAATTCCATCAGCATGTGGACTTTCCTACGAGAGGGACGAACACGCTGGATGTTGTTTACACAAACATTCCCAGCACGTATCGTGTGGAGCCCCGCCCCCACCTCGGCTACTCAGACCACATCTCTGTTATGTTGATTCCAGCATACAGACCACTCGTCAGACACTCTAAACCGGTTCTGAAACAGGTTAAGACCTGGCCAGCAGGAGCCATCTCTGCTCTTCAGGACTGTTTTGAGTGCACTGACTGGGACATGTTTAGGGAGGCTGCAACCAACATTGACTGGCATCAGTGACCGGCTACATCGGAAAATGCATCGATGACGTGACTGTCTCCAAGACCATCACCACACATTCCAATCAGAAGTTGTGGATGACTGCAAAAGTGCGTGCTCTCCTGAAGTCGAGAGACTTTGCCTTCAGATCAGGGGACAGGGCGGCCTTAAAAATTGCAAGGGCCAAACTGTCCCGAGCCATCAGAGAGGCAAAGCGTGCACACGCCCAGAGAATCCACGGCCACTTCCAGAACAGTGAAGACTCCCGGCGCATGTGGCAGGGCATCCAGGCGATCACCAACTACAGGACAACTTCACCTGCCTGTGACAGTGACGCCTCCCTTCCAGATGCTCTGAACGACTTCTACGCTCGGTTTGAGGCACAGAACAACACAACAGCGAGGAAGACCATCCCTCCTCCTAATGACCCAGTGCTCTGTCTCACCACGGCTGATGTGAGGAGAACTCTATGCAGAGTTAACCCACGGAAGTCTGCTGGACCAGACAACATTCCTGGCAGAGTTCTCAGGGAGTGTGCAGAGCAGCTAGCAGATGTCTTCACTGACATCTTCAACATCTCGCTGAGCAGCTCCATCATCCCTACGTGCCTAAAGACAACGATCATCGTCCCTGTGCCAAAGAAGTCCACGGTTTCCTGCCTCAATGACTACCGTCCCGTCGCACTCACACCAATCGTGATGAAATGCTTCGAGAGGCTCGTCATGAGGCACATCAAGTCACAGCTACCACCCTTGCTGGACCCCTTGCAGTTTGCGTATCGTCCTAACCGTTCCACGGACGACGCCATCACCACAACCCTCCATCTGGCCCTCACACACCTGGACTGTAAGGACTCCTACGTTCGAATGCTGTTCATAGATTTCAGTTCAGTATTCAACACAATCATCCCTCAGCAGCTGATTAAGAAGCTGAGTCTCCTGGGCCTGAACCCCTCTCTCTGCAACTGGATCCTGGATTTCCTGACTGGGAGACCTCAGTCAGTCCAGATCGGGAACAGTATCTCCAGCACCACCACACTGAACACTGGAGCTCCTCAGGGCTGTGTGCTCAGTCCACTGCTGGTCACTCTGCTGACTCACGACTGTGCAGCAATGAACAGCTCCAACCACATCATCAAGTTCTCCGATGACACGACCGTGGTGGATCTCATCAGCAAGAACGACGAGTCAGCATACAGAGAGGAGGTGCAACATCTAACAGCCTGGTGTAGAGCCAACAACCTCTCCCTGAACATCAACAAGACCAAAGAGATGGTTGTTGACTTCAGGAGAGCACAGAGTGACCATTCTCCACTGTCCATCGACAGATCCTCGGTGGAGATCGTCAAGAGCATCAAATTCCTTGGTGTCCATCTGGTGGAGAACTTCACCTGGTCACTCAACACCAGCTCCATCACCAAGAAAGCCCAGCAGCGCCTCTACTTCCTGAGGAGGCTGAGGAAAGCCCATCTCCCTTCCTTATATATATATTCCTTATATTATATATAATGTTATATGTTACCTGTTTTTTGTACATCATTTCATTTACATTTCACTGCACGTTCTTTTTCTTTTTTCGGTGCTAAGTGTCCTGTGTTTTTTGTGTTGTCTTTTTGTATTTATTGTTTCTGCACTGTCTTGTCGTTGCTCTGTTTGCACCTAGCTGCACACTCTGCACTTTCTGTGGCTTGGACAAACTCCTGTCCTAGCTCTGTGGTGTTCTTGTGTTTGATCCTTATGTTGTATGTTTCTGTAGCACCAGGTCCTGGAGAAACGCTGTTTCATTTCACTCTGTACTGCGTCAGATACATGTGGGCGAAATGACAATAAAGATTCTTGAATCTTGAATCTAATCTGCAAATCACATGATCAAAAGAGAAAATCATTGTTTCACGCTTTTAATATCAGATTGACCAGCATTAATCATGTATGAGAATTACACACATTATTACAATGATGCACGTGTGTGTGTGTGTGTGTTATCTGAGGGAGTACAGGACACACTGGATGTTAAAGCTGTGTGTAAATTAATTCCCAATTAAAACCAAACATAAGGAACATCTCCTTATTAAAGTTTTTTAAAAATGGATTTTTTTTAGTTAAAAATATGTAAATAATAAATAATTAAAGCACAATAAATAGCAACTTATTTGATTCACATGGTAATTTCAACACATTTAAGTTGCACTGGAAACTCAAGTAAATAAAAACATTTAAATTTAATCACAGTAGAGAATCAAGTAACAGCTTTACAGTTTAACTGACTCGCAGTTAGGGTTAGGGTTAGGGTTAATCAAATTACACTAATAAGTTTAAATTAGTATCAAATGAATCAAAACCTTAAAAAACATTAAAGTGATCACTGGCAAGAACGTCATCAATAAAACAATAAATAAAGAGAATCAGTGATTCATTTAGACAGAAGTTTTAAAGAACTGAATCATTAAAGTGACACAGAGACAAAACTTTTAAAATAATGTTGTTTAATTCACGTGAGCATCAAATCAACATCACAAAACCTTCATGATTACAACATGCTGTGTTTTTCTGCTCTAAATCTTTTTACTGGATATTTATTTTACTATTAATTTTTTTAATTTGTCTAAAACAGACAGGAAATAAAGCTCATCTTAATGATAGAGTCAGTGATGCTCCTGTAAGGCACTAAATAAAACACAAACTACAGAGAGCTGTAAAGAAGAGTTTCTGAAACCTGCAGCTCACCTTTTTTTCCATTTATATACAGAAAAGAATTAAAGAAGACATTGCTAAAAAACACATAGTTAGAGGTTCAAACATGAAAATCCATAAAAAATAAAAATGTGAACAAGTCTGAATATTTCAACGATGATTTAACAGAAAAACAGAATTTCTGGAACATAGCCGCTGTTTATTTCCTGAAAAACACTTTGGCTGTGTCCCAAACTTTTAGTAATGAAAATATTCCCATACATTCCGGCTAAAGAGGACCCGAATTGTTGAGCTGAATCAATAGAAATGATTGTAGATGAGGCTACAGAAGAATCTCAAGGTTTATAGTATACGTTCAATTACCTAGCATGTTAGCTAAATTAGCACATGTGTAATGGATGTGTGTTATAGCAGTGTTTAGATTCATCTAATAAAAAAGAAGGTGCCACACAGCAGCATAGATATACATTTATAATGTGTGTGTGTGTCTGTGTGTGTGTGTGTGTGTGTTATCCTTGAACATACAGCTTTTATGTTAAGTGTAAACACAGCCACAAGCTAATTTTAGAATTGATGATAGTTTTCAGTGTCTTTTTCAGTTTTGCATCTGAGAGATGTTTCCTTGTGGACTTAGAATTAGAGCACTTGGGGTTTTCCAGAAGATCACATGCTTCCTCATATCTGTCCAACAGAGGAGGGTTTGTCTATGGGTAAGTGGGTGTGTCCATCTTGCTCATACATAAAAAAAAACACGCCTCCATAAATATCTAACTATACATACACACTAATAGAATGCTAATGACTTCTCTCCTTTCCTAGTGTTTCCTAAGACCCACATGATGTCTTAAGGACACACCCACACTGACCTCTGACCATGACTTCCTAAAAGCTGGAATAAAGAAAATAAATCAGTGTGCTGTAATGCAGCGGCTCTCAAACTCATAATCCAATGATCTCCAGATTAAGATCGATAAGAACTCGCGACTCCACAGTACACAAACACACAAACGAAACTACCAGCTTTAAACATTTCACAACATTTTAACAATATTTACTATTTTACATTTTAACTATAATTACTTCATAATAATCATTTTATCAGCTTTATTTAGCCGAACCTTTCTTAATGTCTTTGGCCGTATACTCGGTGTGTTACTGAACATCGGGAAGGTTAAAAGCTGCTCTTTTCTCGGCATCTATGGTCAGACACAGAGCCACAGCAGCCAGCTTTATGGGGTTTCTCGGCCATGTCCGACTTTTTGGACCACTATATTAAGTGTGCCACATCATAAGATGCCTCCAGGGCATTTTAGCAGTTATGTTGGTTTGTTGTGTTTTTGACTCTTTCCTTCTGTTTTTGGTGAAAACAATCTCTAGGTTTTTCAACATGAGAGTTTTGTCTCCAGAAGACTTTCCAGGCTTCATATTTCTGAACAGATTCTGCCGTGAGGATGATGAAGAGCATCAACAACAGAGCAGTGAACCCAGACTTTATGAATTCTGCTTAATTTTTCATGTTTCTTACTTTGATCAGATGAGTTCTTTCTGCTATGTGTTAGTAGGAGTGGACGGTCCAGACGACTCGGGCAGAGTGTCCATCATTTCCTCAGCATTTCTAGATTTGTGAATGATAAATGTATTTATTTCTGTGGTCACGTTTTCCACATGCAGTGGTGTGTTTTCAGTCAGACTGAGCCTCGTGTCACAGTGATTTTAAAATTTTTTAATTATTTAAAATGATTTTTTAAATACTCGTCAGTTCTGTCTTTGATAATAAGAAAATATTTATTTGTACTATTTATTCTTAAGATTAAAATATATTTCTTTTCAAACCGTCTCGCAATCCCACGAACACCCCCCTCCCCACCGCTGC
>NC_080730.1:72500-75000 GCF_019097595.1 Hemibagrus wyckioides | reverse complement strand
TTTGAATGACTCACGTGGACATCAGCAGGTCAACTGATAAAGAAGTGGTTTCCATGGTGATGCCTGATGTGCTTAAAATAATGTAGAACATCAACTGGAAGTTAAAATAATCACACACACACAGACACACACACAGACACACACACACACTCTTTATCTTATACACACTGAAATGTTATAAGTACTGAAATATAAATTAAATAACATTGAAAAATATGGTTCTTTTGTGTGTGTGTGTGTGTGTGTGTGTGTGTATTAGCATACAACAGCATCTCTCTTCAGTGGATTTCCGAGCTCACACTCCGCCTGAGAGCCATTCTGATTCGCCTCACACACCACCTGAAGAACAAGCAAACACACACACACACAGACACACACACTGCAGGGCTTTGCGATGTAGAGTTTAAAAGATTTTTGTGTCTTACAAGGGTGTGTGTGTGTGTGTGTGTGTATGTGTGTGTGCATACCTGACCCCTGACCCCGGAGTAGGTGAGTGTGTGTGGCAGTGTGAGTGTGAGCTGAGCTGCGTGGGCATCATCTCCATCATCGTCAGGGTAGGCGGGGTCAGAGGGCATATTTGTAACTGTCACCTCCAAAACCACTGACTTCTGATCAGAAAGAGACAAAACAGGCACACCATCCTCCCCTCTACACACACACACACACACACACACACATTGAATTAGTCCCTCCCCTCATTAGCCCTAATGAGACTGATTTTAGTGCTTTGTTGGTGAGTGACTGTTTTTTGTCCAGCAGTGCTGTGTCTCTGACAGCAGAGGGCAGTGTCAGTCTTCACTTCAGTTAACAGAGAAAAGACTGGCAAGGGGAGTACAATAACGGGATCTGTTAAAATCAGGATTGGGACACAGCCAGCTTCTCACTCTCAGGAGTTTCCCTTTCAGAAAGTGAGACAAGCAGACTGACAGACAGACAGAAAGACAGAGTGAGACAGACAGAGAGGGTGAGATGGATAGAGAGGGCAAGACAGGCAGAGACGGTAAGACGGACAGAGTGAGACAGACAGAGGGTGAGACAGGTAGAGAGGGTGAGACAGGCAGACAAACAGTCTGAAACTCTCACATTGGTAAAGCAGTGAAGAGATCTGAAATTGAGGGTCGTGTCCCAAATCTGTAGGTCAGTTTCAGGTTACTTTGGCAGATGTTATCATCACCACAGCCCTCTCTGATGAAGTTCACCTGGACCACACACACACACACAGACAAAGTTTGGTGTTTATTCTTAGCAGTGCAGGTGGAGGCAGAGCCCTGAAGCTCCTCCCTGGTTGTGTGTTACCTCAGAATGGAGTGTGTTATGGGGGGTGAGACTCAGGACAGGGGTGAGACGACCCAGACGCTGGTGTGTGTGATGACCACCGTGTCCATCATGTCGTGTCCTCTTGATAGTGTGTGTGATAGCGAGTGAGACCGGACGCAGTTTATCTCTGATGTTCTCCTGCAGGACAAAGACACTCAATCACAGACTGTGTCCCAATGCCTCACTGCTCCCTTATTCCCTATTCCATATTCCCTTATTCCCTACTCCCTTATTCAAATCAAATCAATTCAAATTTTATTTGTCACGTATATAATGGTACACAGTATGATATGCAGTGAAATGCTTACACCACTGTTTTGACCCTTGAAAAGGAAAAAGGAATAAAGACGGAATAAAAGAAAATAATAAAATATAAAATATAAAAACTACAGTTAAAATTTTTACAGTAGGTAAAATTAAATATAAATAAAATAAGGTAAGGCATAAGTAGAAATCTGTAGAATATGTATAAAAATGTAAAAAGTACAACTTACTCCCTATTCCCTTATTCCATATTCCCTTATTGTGTCTGTCTGACTGACTATCTGTCTGACTGTCTGTCTGCCTGTCTTTTTGTCTGTCTGGCTGTCTGTCTGTCTATCTGTCTGTGTTTCTGACTGTCTGTCTGTCTGTCTATCTATCTATCTGTCTGTCTGTTTATCTATTTGTCTGACTGTCTATTTGTTTGTATGTCTGCCTGTCTATCTGTCTGCATGTCTATGTGTCTATCTGTCTGTCTGTCTATCTGTCTGTCTGCCTCTCAGTGTGTACCTGCAGTATGAAGGTGGCGGTCTGGCAGGCCGGCTGATTTTGGCCTCTCAGCTCAAGCTCCTCAGAATGAATGTATTCAGGCTCAGATGACCTTCGACCTATGAACTGAACTCTGTGCTGCAGCCCAGACTTCCTGCGCTCAGTGTCTGCCTCGAAATGAACCCCAAGAGCTGCAGAGAAAATAACGATTAGAGATTATTACATCATGAGTGTGTGTGTGTGTGTGTGTGTGTGTATAACGTACTGATGTAAGGTGAGTAAGACTCAGGCTGAGCTCTGTAGCTGTAGCAGGCCTTCACTGCCACACTGATGGACACACACACACACACACACAGCAGATGAATAATTCCTGAGCTTTGTTGTGTAATTTCTCTCTGAAATGTTCACACAGAACTGTGTGGTTCTCCACAGA